>NC_134494.1:17184928-17227505 GCF_040206685.1 Ascaphus truei | reverse complement strand
GGAAGATTTCTTTTAAGTCACGGCTCTCTCTCAGGTTCGGCCTTAACACTAGTTAACATACATGCGCCAAATGACAACCAGGCAGAATTCTGAGAAAAGTTGTGGCATCAATTGACTCAATTTCTAAATTCACCAATAATAGGAGGGGACCTGAACATGGTATTTTCCCCCGGATCAAGACAGATCCAATATCCCGGGCCAAACCCATTCAACACTAGTACTGTACATAGAACCTCCAAGAAATGTAGAGAACCAACTAGGGAACTCACCTTGATAGACACGTAGAGCGTTGCACCAAGGCCAAACAGATTGTTCCTATTTCTCCACCCCACAACATATTCTAGATTGGACTATTTTCTGCTCTCCACGGACATATTTCAAGCAACCTCCCATTCCAATATTGGGCCGATTACATGATCAGACCATGCCACTGTTGACCCAACTCTCTCACCTCCTTTTGTTAGAAATATTGTATTTCATTGGAGGCTAAATAAATCCCTGCTAAACCATCCGGAAACCAAAAACAAAAATTAAGCACACTTTGGAGGAGTACTTCAGTTTAAACAGGGGTTCCGTAGAGTCACCTTAACTTCTGTGGGAGGCTCATAAGGCCACGTTTAGGGGTGTTTTCATTTCAGTTGCCTCACATAGGAAGAACGCAAAACAGAAATTAAAGATCTGTCAGACAAAATGGTTATCCTGGAGCAAAAACATAAAAATAATCCATCGAAAAAGCTTTATAAGTCCCTATCAGAAGCCAGGCAGGCCTTAACAACAGGTTCAAATAGAGAAGGTTGAGCAAGCTTTAAAGTGGACAAACAAGTCTACTATGACAAAAGGAAATAAGGCAGATAGGATTTTGGCCAGCAAACTTAGCTTTCATTCCTCGAAGTCACAAATTACTACAATCAAACGTAAAAATGGTGTGATCACTCACGATGACCAGAAGAAAAAAAAAAAAAAAAAACACGCATTCTCTGATTTTTATACAAAACTATATAATCTAAACTCCTCAGTAGGTCAGACACAGCTCTCACATTCAGATGCAATATCCAAATACTTAAAATATTTGATTAGAACTATTTGATGCATTAGGAACACATTAAAAGGGGGGAGGGGGGGGCGTGTCGATGACGTCAGCCAAGACGGAGGGGTAAGAGGAGAGCTCCAGAGACCCACATAAATAAAACGAATATTAACTAAATTTACCCCGAAAATTAAGACACCAAAAGACACAGGACGGACCCCTAAACAAGCAGGGATGTCCCAAAAACTGAAAAACCAGACGGGACCTGGGGTTGCGAAGTTTTTCACCCCGTCAAAACAGAGCACCGAGGCCACCGCCAGAAAACAAGATGGCGCCTCCCCGCCCGGCGCACGAGCCGCCAGGCCGGCTACAACAAGCCAAGTGAACCCTCCCGATATAATGACGGCAGAGCAGGGGATCACAAAGGCCTATCTGGAAGAACTTCACAGCAAACTGTGTAGATCCCTGCAGTCAGACCTGAGAGAGGCGGTCGACGAATTGAAGCGAGATATAACAGGGCTCACCAAACGGACTGCATCCCTGGAGGCCAGACTAGAGGAGGCCCTCACTCACCAGAAGGAAGCGGATGAGGAAATCACCCGACTCGGAGCGGAGGTGAACGCACTCAAAGATGGTCTCGAGGACCAAGAGAACCGGGACCGCCGCCAGAATATTAGACTGCGCGGGGTCCCGGAGGAGGTCCTCCCTAATCAGATCCGGGGATACCTCAAAGAATTCATCACCACCGTATGTGAAGGCCTGGACGAGAGAGAGCTCGAAATTGACAGAGCCCATCGCGCTCTAGGCCCGAGATCCGAGGACCCAAACAGAAGAAGGGACGTGATCATCCGCATGCATAGTTACACGGCCAAAGAAAAAATTATGTCTGCATGCCGTGAGAAAGACCCCATACAATTCCAGGGGGAGGACATCCAAGTCTACACTGACCTGTCCAAAAAGACCGTGGATAGACGCAAAGGATTACGCCCCTTAACTTTACTATTACGAGAAAAGGGAATAAAATATAAATGAGGGTTTCCTTTCAGATTGACAATCCACCACAAGGGAAAATTCTATACTATCAGATACCCCGAAGACATGACCCCACTGGTCCAAGCCCTTGGTTTAACCCCCCCTGCCTCCTGGGAAAATAAAGAACGCCACCCCCCGAACCAGGAACCTGATGATCCCCCGGTCCGAGCATCGGTAAGACTCGCGGGACAACGCCACACGAACATGAAGTAGCGGCCTCTGTGGAAAGCTGCACCTCCACGACCATGGAGGCATCCGACACTCCTTTCCAGCCCCCGAAGACATCTCCCCTGTGACAAAGGGGAAAAAAGCCCAGAGGTACTCACCCGAGACGGAGGCAACCGCAACGCAGACCGACCGACGACCGCCACACACCAACACAAGTGATCAACAGGAACCTCGCGAGACTTCGTCTCTTCCCGACCGCGACCGGCGTACCATCCGTTCCTCCCCGGAGTGAAGGGAGAGGAGCCGTGGTGCCCACCGCTTGTTACTTCCTTAGCAGGGACCGGGTCACAGACCAGCCGCGCAACCTGCGGACCTGACGACGACGCAGTCTCTGCCGGTGGGAAAGACTAAGCCCCCGAACTCTAAACCCAGAGGACCTCAGAACGTGGATTGCTCGCTGAACGGGTCTGTAACCCAATCTAGTTTAAAGGCCTAGTAGGTCACCAGTTGGTAATCCTAATTAAAGTTGATAGGCAGGCATGTTAGAAATGTAGTTAATTATTGTTTCCAGTGGTGTAAAAGTTAATTGTTAAATCAATTCCCCTGTTAAAACTACCCATCCAGCATTCCCCCCCTCCCTTACCCCCACCCCGGTTAACATAAGCTATATATTATAGTTTAACGGAGCAAGCCTAGAGGCTCACTGATCTGAAGCCCCAAAGCAGGAACGCTTCACTGAAAAAGAATGGCTATGGTTACCCCTGACAAAACAGGGAAGAAATGTAATAAAAATATGCACCAGAGCTTAGAAGCTATGTATGTACTCCCTCCTCATCCCCCCCATGCCTTCCCCCCCCACTACGCCTACCCCCCACCCCCCCACTCCCCCCTCTTACCGTGCCTCCGTACCCCCCTCTTCCCCCCCTTCTCCTCGCCCCCCCCCCCACCTCAACCTCCTCCCCAACGATATAAAGATTTTAAGACCTAGAGAGAAACTCCCCCCCTGATCAAAAAGTGGATATATGCCAACGTGAAACAATAGTATATATGTGTACTGATTTGCTGAATGTCAATCAAAGGGCCATATCCATGATAGCACAATGATGTACAGACGCTTTACCGCAGAGGAGTACACATTGCAGAAAGTTCATATATAGGTGTCCCCCCTGTTCCCTCCCTCCCCCCTGTTCCCTCCCTCCCCCCCCACCCCTATCCCCACCCTCCCCCCCCACCCCTATTCCCACCCCCATCCCTATTCCCACCCCCAATCCCCCTCCCCCTTCTCCCCTACCTCCTCCACCCTTACTCTCCCACGTCCCCGTCCCCTCCAGTTCCCCCTCCCCTTACCATTTCCTTCCCAAAGGAATAAAGAGTTTAAGACCTAGAGGAGGGGGGGGGGGAAATGTATATATATATATACCCCCCTGGTCAAAAGGTAGAAATAACCCGACGGGAAATAATAATAAATACATGGAATGTAATGCTAAATGTCAACTGAAAGGGTCACACATACGAACTCTATAGCGCGTTGAGGTAAATGTTGTCATTTTTGGTACTCTATACCAGCGGTGCGCAATCTGTGGGGCGCGACCCCCAGGGGGGGCGCGAGACTGCCGACGGGGGGCGCGGGGTTTACAGAGGCCCCGCGCACTTCCCGAAGGCACTTAAATTAAGTGCCGGGGGAGCTGCAGGGCCTCTGTAAACCATACTTACCCGTGGCTCCAGCGGCTTCCTCCCGGCGTCGCCATGGCAACGCGGCGTCAAAATGACGCTGCGAGGTCATGTGACGTCACGTTGCTATGGCAACGTGACGTCATTACGCCAGAGCGCGGGTAAGTTGGGATTGGGGGGGGGGCGCGGGAGCGAGGGGACAGCCTTCAGGGGGGCGCAGGGAAAAAAGTTTGCGCCCCCCTGCTCTATACCACTGAGGATCACACATTGTAGAAAGTATGTTTTAGACAAATGAGCCATGTACATGTACTCCCCTTGCCCCCCTCTCCCTACCCGCCCCCCCCCACCCCCTGCTCCCCCCCTCCCCACCCCCTGCTCCCCCCTCCCCCCCCCTGTTCCCCTCCCGCCCCCACCACCCTCCCCCCCTCCCTCTCCCCCTCCCTCTCCCCCCCCCCACCCCCCTCTCCCTCTCCCCCTCCCTCTCCCCCCCCTCACCCCCTCCCCCCCCCACCCCCTCCCCATCCTAGCCCCCTATCCCTAATCAGAATGAAGGACGTCCCGGAAGAGGCACTGACACTAGACTCAAAGATATTCACGGTTATATGCTACATAGTAGAAGATATATATAATGCTAAAGAGTTCGACTACTGCTACCTCTCTCCTGAGACTACGACAAAGGAAAATGCACAGAACCATAAACGTGGAATGGTCTCTCATTAAAGTAATAAGTAAATCAAGAATGTATAAATGGAGCTACCACTCCCAATGTAAATCCTGTCAAAAAGAACACTCTTCCCTCTCTTCCCTCCCTCCTACCCCTTCCCTCCTACCCCCCTCTCCTAACCCCCCCACCCAGTTCCAGAACTATCCAGGAGGCCAACTCATAACCGCCAAGGATAGCTACATCCCTTAGGATGGACATTAGGGATAAAAGTAACACCCCGCTAACGTAGGCCAACCCACATTAAACAAGATACATATTCGAACATAAGGGGTCTATTTAGGACCTAGCAGAAGAAATCAAGTATAAAGGGCCAAGATATATCCCTGTCCCTAACCCTTGCCGACTATTTCTCCTTCCCCATCCCCACCCACCCCCCAAACCTACCCTATCCACCCACTACCCTATTGTATAAGCTCCACCCCGGTGCCCCCCTCTCTTCACCGAGAAAATGTAGGGGAAAAGCGGGTAAAATATTGAACTATAGGGTCTCTACCTCGCCCACTTCGGACGGTTACCGTCACCGGACCCACCCCCCAAGGGTTTTTTTACACGACAAACCGACTACCCGTTAGGTCGGTATTGTTCTATTAAGACCAGAACAAGGTCTACTTTCATCTCTTACTGTTACCTGCTGATACTTTCCCAGCAGGCCCCCTCGCACCCTCTCCCCCCCCCCACACCCTGGTCAACTAAGGCCCATAAAAGACGAGAGTAACATCTAACTGAACACCCAGCCACTGATCCTTCCGAGGGGACAAAGGAGATAATGGCTAAGCAAGGACCAATTAAACTAGTGTCTCTTAATGTAAAGGGACTACAGAATAATAGGAAAAGAAGGCTAGCCCATCAAGAATTAAAAAGGCTCAATGGTGATATTGTCTTTCTCCAGGAGACACACTTTACTGCGCAGGAGCCACCCAAAACTTTCCAAAATGCTTACCCTATGAGTTACTACTCAACATTCAGTAGCAAAAAACGGGGAGTGGCCATTTTGATCAGGCAAGGCACCCCCTTCAATTTAACAAAAGTCACAACGGACCCAGAGGGTAGATTTGTTGTGGTGTATGGCTCTCTGGCGGGATCCGCGATCGCCCTGATCAACCTCTATGCCCCTAATGAGAATCAGCAGATCTTCCTCAGAAAAGTCCTAGAGGAGATTGATCCGGAATATTTATCCTCCTTGATAATAGGAGGAGATTTAAACATGGTTCTAAACCCAGTAGAGGACAAATCAACCACACCGGGACGGCCGCATCCGCCCCAAGCAATAAGATTGGGGAAAAGCTTTAGGGACATTATAAAGGAATTCTCTCTAGTAGATATTTGGAGAGCACAACATCAGGGACAAAGAGATTATACATTTTTCTCGGCCCCTCACCAGACCTATTCCCGTATTGACTGTTTCCTTGCTACCAAGAATGTTCTAGAAGCAACAACCAACACAGATATTGGCCCAATCACATGGTCCGATCACGCCCCGATTTCTCTCATTCTCACGGCCCCATTTGTAAAAACATTTACATATAATTGGAGACTAAACGACTCCCTCTTAAACAATAAAGAGATAGAAAAAGAGATCAAAAGAGCCCTAAAGAATTATTTCAGACTAAATCTAGGCTCGGTGGACTCCCCAGCTACCCTGTGGGAAGCCCACAAAGCGGCTATCAGGGGCCAACTTATCTCGATAGCATCATATAGGAAGAAAGCCAAAGTAAAACTAACCAAAGAGCTCACTGACAAAATTATACAACTAGAACAGCAACATAAACAAAACCCGTCCCGGAAAATTTACAAATTACTGACAGCTGCCAGAGTTAAACTAAAAGATATACAATTAGAAAATGTAGAAAAAGCTTTAAAATGGACGGGCCAGAAGTATTACGACAAAGGGAACAAAGCCGATAGACTTCTTGCTAGCAAGTTAAGAGGCATACAAAAAAGATCACAGATTACAGCGATCAAGAATAGGTCTGGTGAGATAGTCTATAATGAGAAAAAAATAGCGGAGGAATTTACCAAATTCTACACCAAATTATACAATCTGAGATCCAACTCCGCTATCCCAAAGTTAACCGCAGAAGCATCAATAACAAATTACCTTGCCGACTGTAACCTCCCCTCCCTGACAGAGGAGGAGAACGAAAGGCTAAACGGTAAAATAACAGTGGAAGAACTGTCAGCGGCCGTAAAAGCATCCAAATCCTCCAAAGCGCCGGGACCTGACGGCTATACAAATTCCTACTATAAGAAGTACCTACCCATACTGACACCTCATCTCCTAAACCTATTTAACTCCTTCATGGAGGGGACCCCAATACCAAACTCTATGTCCTCAGCTAACTTAGCAATAATCCACAAGGAAGGAAAGGACCCAACACAATGTGGAAGTTATAGGCCCATATCTCTTCTGAATAACGATTTAAAATTGTACAGTAAAATACTTGCGAATAGGCTAAACCCCATATTACCCAGACTTATCCACTCAGACCAAGTTGGATTCGTCTCAGGACGCCAAGCAGCAGACAATACGCGAAAAATAATAAACATAATTGACCATGCCCATATGTCCAAAACAAGAACGATGATACTGAGCCTAGATGCAGAGAAGGCATTCGATAGGATAGACTGGTTATTCCTAGACAAGGCCTTGGAAAAATTTGGCTTCAAAGATAAGTTCCTGGAAGGAGTCCGGGCTCTCTACCAGAACCCTTCCGCCGCGGTTAAACTCCCAGGTGGAACGGGCGAGAGATTTCAAATCAAAAATGGCACAAGGCAGGGTTGCCCCTTATCCCCTCTTCTTTTCGCCCTCACGATTGAACCACTTGCGACCAAAATTCGAAACAATATAAATATACAGGGTGTCGAGATAGGTGAAACAAATTTTAAAATATCCCTATTCGCCGACGATATCATTCTGACCCTGACCAGACCCCAAACTTCTCTTCCGAACCTTCAAAGAGAACTATCGGATTTTGGTAAAGTGTCTGGATACAAAATAAACAATGGAAAATCGGAGGCCTTAAATATCAGCCTACCAGATGAGGAAGTGAAATTACTTAAACTAAATTTCAATTACCGGTGGTGTCCTGCATGTATTAAATATTTGGGGGTAAATATATCAAGACACTACAGGGCTCTATACCAAGATAACTACCCAGCACTTTGGGGTACAATTAAGAAAGATTTGGAACAGTGGCAAGGTTACCAGATATCATGGATTGGGAGAATGATCTCCGTTAAGATGAATATTCTCCCTAGACTTTTATACTATTTTCAGACACTCCCGGTCCATGTGCCTGGCGCTGATCTAAAGAGCATACAAAACAGAATGTTTAACTTCATTTGGCAGGGCAAAAGGCCCAGAGTAGCAAGATCGGTCCTGTTGGCACCAAGAGGAAGGGGAGGTATGGCCGTCCCAGATATACATAAATATTACATAGCAGCACAATTGAAACAAGCTGTTATGTGGAATGCCGACCCAGCCAAACATTGCTGGATCGATATTGAATCTAAATATGCCAGAATGCCTTCTCTGCAGGACTGCCTATGGAGCTTAGATAAAGGAGATAAGCAGACGCACAACCTAAAACTACAAGCGTCCATGTTTACATGGGAAGTATGGTCAAAACACAAGACCAGATTCGGGCTGTGCTCAGCTAACCCACAACTCACGCCCCTAACCAATAACCCAAAATTCCCTCCGGGATGCGGTTCTAAGCTATACGACCGTCTAAAAGAAAGGGGGATCGGGACGATCGCGGACCTTCTGAGCCTGAACACGCTCCTGAGCTACCAAGAAGTTAAAGCCAAATATAAAATTAGGGAACTGGACACATTCAAATACCTACAAATCCGTCATTTTGCCCAAAAGGTGTGTCCAACCCCAGAATTCCCCTCCCTTACAAAATTTGAACGACTGTGTCAAGCGAACACATATCAAAGGGGATTAATCTCCGATATATATTCCATTCTAGAAAATTCAACAGCCACCCAAGATCATGATTACATGCTCAAATGGGCGGCAGACCTGAATATCACAATAGAAAGGGAGATTTGGGAGGAAATTTGGCAGGCCGCCTCAGGAACGTCCGTATGCACCATAACAAAGGAGAATATATATAAAATTCTCTTCCACTGGTACCTCACCCCAGCGAGGTTGAACCAGATCTACCCCCTGGCGTCAGATTTATGTTGGAGAGGCTGCGGTCATAGAGGGGACATGGCCCACATCTGGTGGACCTGTCCGGAAATTGTTAAGTACTGGACCAAGGTCCAAAATTTGATAAAAGAGGTCACAGACCTAGAACTGCCTATAGAACCGCAGACCTTCCTACTTGCAAGGCCAATACCAGGTATTGTCCGGACAACTGGGAAATTAATCTCCCATATTTTAACTGCGGCCAGATGCGAGATAGCGGCATCCTGGAAGAGACAAACAACACCATCCAAAAATTCCATTAAAAAAAGGATCAATGAAGTAATGATAATGGAAAAGTTGACGGCCATGCTAAAGCAAAAGCTTATCGCCTTCGACACGATATGGGAACCCTGGTGGCTCCTCAACAGATGAAGGCCCTAGTAGGAAACCAGACTCCCCCCGAACCCCTGGGCCAACTCACTGGGTCCAAGAGCCACAGATTTAGGGCCCCCGGGATGTGGACTCCCAACCCCCCCCCCCCACCCTCTCCCTCCTCTCCTTCCCCTCTATCCTCACTCTTAGAGGACCCCTTCTTCTAAGGCAACCAAGGTTGCCCCTTCTTTACCCCAGAAAAAGTTAAAATGTTTACGTATTAGGCAATGTATTGAAACTGTAAATCATATGTTGTATCAATGCCTATTAAAACTATTTGGAAAAAAAAAAAAGGGGGGAGGGGAAGTGAGTATATACAGATGTAGCAAGACTCCCGTCTCAAAAGCAAAAATCCACCGCTCTGGAGACCGTCTGACGCGGTCGCACTGCGGGGTTCCATGCTTCCGGATTGAACCCCAGACCGTGATAATCCTCAGGCGACAGGGGCAGTCTTGGTCACAATCACGTTGTTTTGTCCCGGTGTCTTGCTACATTAGAAGACGCACGCAAGCGCAATTCAACGCGAGATTTCCGTGTGTCAATATTATGGCAAAAATGGCATTTGCAACGCTTAGTACATAGGTTGGACCGGTCTCCAACGGGTCTGCTCAAACCTACAGTTGTTGGTAAGGCCTAGGTGTGTCCATCATATTGCACAGCGTTTTATCAATCGCACTAAAAAAGGACAGCTTGTTCCATTTGTACATATACTGTGACGGTAGGGACAATGCAGCTATTATAATAAAAGTGAAGCCCAACCAACGTTCTTACCAGTCAGGATGGGTGCCTTATATTGGTAGTATATCCCTGCTCGTGGGGCCGAATTGGCCCACTTGTGTGGAATGGTTTAGCCATGAAATGTGATGCTAGTATTTTCTGTCTTGTGTGCAGGGCTGGTAATTCTCTCAGCCTGCACACATTGAGATCTGGGTCTGCTATTCAAATGTGGGAGGTCAAGTGCTTCAGACATTGTTAGAAGTGTGGGGGGGAGGGAGTGACAAGTTTGGGGAACAATACCTCCAGGTTTCCCACCCTTCTTAAACTCGCCTATGTGGGTTGTCCCAGAAACAAAGGTCGCCGCCCACACCCCGGATTGGCCCATCACAGACAAGCCCTTGCTCTGCGATTGGTCCACACGCAACATCCGTGCACCGATTGGTCGGCAACCCGTTTTCCCCGCTTTCCTATGGATACGGGGAATCTACTGCATGTAAAGAGCTGCCGTTTTCAGCTCCAGAGACTAATCTGGTCGTAGCATAGTAGGCGTCGCCCGGGGTTTGTGCCGGAGACACCAAAGCGAGGCTCGTAGTGGAAACGAGCAGGTTATTTGAATGTGCTATAGCCCAAACCGCACACCTGGACTACGGAGGTAACCAGGACAGACGGAGAGTGGAAGCTGCCCAGGGTAAGCCATTGACCCAGTGCCTGGCACCTAATTAAGATAGGATTCCCCCCGTAGTCCCTGTTTTGGGTGAGTTTGTGCCAAAATTGTGTGCAGTGCTGTGCCTATTGACTCCAGTCAAAATAGACTCCTTTTGCTCTGTCTGGTGTATTTGATCCTGGTGTTAAGTGTCCTAGTCACCTGTGACACCGACCCCCAGGATTACCACTGAACTGGAGGTACGGAAGGTGATACTGTATTATGGCGCAAAGGAAGGATCAGTCTAGGGACGCCTGCCTTATAATAAAAATAAATAAACTCATCTCAAATTACCAATAAAAATAAAATGATACCTACAGGAAAAGCTAAATATTTTTGGCTGGAAAAATACCCAGAATTTTAAACCTAGATTATCAATTTTATGAATGTTTGAATTAATAAAAATGCCTACATTGATTTAAAAAAATAATAATAATAATACCTTCTACATTAAGAGACAGCAGTTTAGACGCGCATGCGCGACCGAGGAGTGAATGGCTGCCTAACCCGAGAGCTCTGTTCCCCCGCAGCATTAAATAAAGATAAAATACCAACAAAACCCCATAAAACGCCCAATAAACAGAATATATCAGTACATAACGACCCAGCGATGGCCCAGGCAAACCCGCGAAAGAAAACCGGAGAGGATTTAAAGACTTACTTTGCCAGGACACGTGCGCAACGAGCCGACACAGAAATGGCGCGCGACTCGAATAGGGATTCGGATACGGAGCGGGAGCAAGAGGAGGACAACTCAGACGGGCCAGAACAATTACCGGTTCGCCAGTGCGACTTCACGAAACTGTACAGAGATCAAAAAGCTACAATCGCAATTGACTGATCTATCTACTCTACATTAAAAACAACAAACTAGCTACAACCCGAAAAGAATGGCTAGACACAAGAACAAAACTAAACCTGTTACTGGCCTCACAGGCAGAGAGGGACATAAGTTGGACTAAAAACGGAAGTTTTCCGAAAAAGCAAACAAGCCAGATACCCTACTTGCCAAATAAATTAAGCAATAAAATCTCGAATTATCGTATTAATGCAATTCGATTAAAAAACAGCGACCTTACGTCTGACCCAAAACAAATAGAAGAATTTAAACAGTACTATGAATCTCTTTATGATGGGAAAAAAGTAACCCGATGTGAGGCGACTCAAACAACTAAAAACATTCCTAAGGATGGCAAAATTGCCTAACTTAAGCAGAGACGAGCGAGAGAGGCTACAGGAAGACTTCTCGATGGAGGAGCTAACTGAGGTACTCAAGTCATCTAAGCCATCAAAGGCCCCTGGCCCCGATGGCTTCTCTAATCTATACTATAAGAAATTCCAGAAAATTATTCAACTCATTCCTAGCAGGTGCCCCTATACCAAGCCAGATGCTTCAGGAGTCAATCTCATTGATCCATAAACAGGGAAAAGACCCAGCAGACTGTAAAAGTTACAGGCCTATTTCCCTGATCAATTCGGACACGAAAATATTCTCTAAATTATTAGCAAACAGAATAAGTCGGCTCATGCCGAAACTGGTTCACCCAGATCAGGTGGGGTCCATCATAGGGAGACAGGCGGCAGATAACACCAGTAGGGTAATAGATTTAATTGATTTGGCCCACTGGAAAAACATCCCCTCAATGGTACTGAGCCTGGACGCCGAGAAGGCTTTGATCAAATTTACTGGCCCTACCTGAGAGAGACGCTGGGAGCGTTTGGCTTCCATGGCAGAATTCTGGGCGCTATTCTGGCTCTTTACGAGGGACCGACGGCGAAGGTTAGACACCAGGGCTTCCCGTCGGAGCAATTCCAGATAAAGAGTGGCACCAGACAGGGTTGCCCCCTGTCGCCCCTGTTATTCGCATTATGCATAGAACCATTAGCGGCACACATTCGCCTCAACCCAGATATAACAGGGATCCAAACACAGAAGCAGTCACACAAAGTGGCCCTGTATGCGGATGACGTTATCTTAACGTTGTCTAAACCTCTTGTCTCTCTGCCGAATGTTTTTAGTCTACTGGGAGAATTTAATAAGATATCAGGATTCAAAATCAATCAAACCAAGTCAGAAGCCTTAAGCATTAATCTGCCCAAGGCCGCCGAAAAACTGATAGAACTAAATTTTAGTTTTAAATGGCAAGCCTCCGAAATTAAATTCCTAGGAGTTAATATCACCAAACATTATAAGGCCCTATATAAGGCAAATTACCCCAGACTGATACGGACTCTAAAGGATGAGCTCAGGATTTGGAATTTCATGGATTGGCAGAATACATAGTATTAAAATGAATCTCCTCCCTAGAATATTATACTTGTGCCAGGCAATCCCGGCTCAGGTAGTCAGAGAGGACATTCTTCTTTTGCAGTCCGCTATGGTGAAATTTGTTTGGGGTAATAAGAAACCACGGATTAAGAATAGTATCCTCAAACGCCCAACCCCACGAGGAGGATTAGGGGTACCTTGCTTGTTGTCGTATTTTCGAGCGGCACAATTATGTCAAACTGTACAATGGCACAGTCATCCCAGCCTCAGAAGGTGGGTTGAATTAGAGGAAGACTGCTGTGCCCCAGTCACCTTACAGGACTTAAATTTGGCTTCCAACACAGGTACGTAAAAATATCAAAGAGCCGCTTTCCGCGGTGACTAGCTCCCTGTCTGCCTGGGAGGCCACCAAGTACCGATATGCGCTGACAAACAGGCATACTCTTATGACACCCTTTGTGGGTAACCCTGACTTCGCTCCGGGCCTGACAAGCAAAAACGTTGAAATCTGGGAGCAAAAAGGCCTCACTCGGCTATTACATCGGGAGGGCAGAAAAATCGATAAAAACCTTTGAACAAATTAAATCTGAAAAAGAACTACCGAATTCTGAGTTTTTTTTAAATACCTCCAGATCAGAGCATTTTACACAAAAATCCCAAATCGACCTAAAAGAACCAATTTTGAACAGCTCTGCTCTAGAAAAACAGAAACAGCGGGACTCACATCTAGGATATACAGAGAGGTAGTATGTGCAGCACATGACAACGACACCAGACTTAGTTACCAAAGAAGATGGGAAACAGACTTGGACGAGACATTAGGAGACGAAGACTGGGACTATATCTTACTGGCGGTAGCAAAGAGTTCCATATGCACCACGTTACGGGAGAATGCACACGATTAGCTAAGTTTGTCAAGGGATACTCCCCCCATTGTACCCTAAACAATGTGCAGTACAGGCAGACTTGTTGCATATGCTGTGGAGCTGCACCAAAGTGACCCCGCTGTGGGAAGAAATTCGGATCTGGCTACAGAGTATACTCGGCATCTCGGTTCCCTTTGACCCCTGGCTGTTCCTGCTCGGTAGGCGCACGCAGGAGCTAAACAGATCAGAGCACAAATTAGTTGCAGACTTTGCAACAGCCACACAGTGTGAGCTCGCAGCACTATGGAAGCAACCAGAAGTACCCACGATTCCTAAGATTAGAAACAGAATTTGGTACGTTTGCCGGATGGAGCAGTTGACAAGCCTGGTCAACGACACCGGCACAAAATTTCTCAAAATATGGTCTCCTTGGTTAGACAAATCAGATATCCATGGGGTAGATGCTACTACTATTTGGCAGTAATAGGTGTAAGTGCATTCTCCTCTGACAAACCAGTGGAGACAGAAGACGACAGGGCGGACAGTTAAGATACTAAAGACAAGATGGGACAGCACCACAACTGGAACTGAGGAGATAGCTGCTACCATGATAACGGAGTTCTGAGAAGGGACAACAAAAAACTGAAAATCATCTATGATTACAATCCCCTCCCCCCTCCCTCCCTCTGTGGTGTGTGTCAGAGTCTGTCTGTGAGCCTCCCCAGGGAGTCGAGTTGTTTTTATTCGCGTGTCTTGTCTTATTGGCTCTGTTTTGTTTACCGAATTTACAAAAATTGTATAAAAGGGATATTTGGTAACACCAATAGAGGCATACCCCGCATTAACGTACGCAATGGGCCTGGAGCATGTATGTAAAGCGAAAATGTACTTAAAGTGAAGCACTACTTTTCCCCCACTTATCGATGCATGTACTGTACTGCAATCATCACATACGTGCATAACTGATATAAATAACGCATTTGTAACGGGCTCTATAGTCTCCCCGCTTGCGCACAGCTTCGGTACAGGTAGGGAGCTGGTATTGCTGTTCAGGATGTGCTGACAGGCGCATGCGTGAGCTGCCGTTTGCCTATTGAGCGAGATGTACTTACTCGCGAGTGTACTTAAAGTGAGTGTCCTTAAACCGGGGTGTGCCTGTATAGGATAATGGGTTGGAAGATTGCTTACTGTCTGTACCAGATATCCAATAAAAATTTGATGTGGGGAAAAAAAAAAAAAAAGAGACAGCAGTTTAAATATTTATTAGAAACCAAGGCCCGTCTCAGATTTCCATCCTTCTTTCATAAACCGCTAACCATTTCAAGCAAAGTTTCTAAAAACGAGGTAAATACGCCAAAAAGACGTTCAGTTATAATCTACTGAAAACAAAATACTTGGAGTTTAATCCAGAATGTGGCTATCCTACTGAGCACAAGGAAAATCAGAACAGCATTGAACCCAAATAATTTAGATGGAGCTATAATAAAAATCGGACTAAAAGAAAAAATACTATTAAAACATTGACACGTTGGAATAGAAGAAGTTTGATCACGTTGCACCATGCTGCAAATGTGTTTAATTTTTGTAAAAAAAAAAAACATTTATGTACTCGAGTGCTGTTGTGCTGGGTGAGCTGACCAGGTTTGTCCTGATGAAGGTGTAACAAGCACACCGAAACATTGATTTATTCAATAAAGTTATATTTTATAACAAGTAAAAGGCTGGTGTGCCATTTTTTTGTGGCATATCAAGAAACACAACTAAATGACTCCTTTGTGATTAGATTTAGGATTCAAATGTAGAATTTCACTAATAAATTGCAAGCCAAAAATCGGGAGGAGCACAGGGTTTGTGCATTTGTTTTCCATACAACTCCAATGTTAATGACTTATTATGCAGCATGATAGAAGTGACACAAAAGGTGTTACAATGCTGTAATGTTGGGCTTTATAGAGATTCTGGATGGTTGTTCATCTTGTGTTTCTTGCCCGACACACAGCCGACCCTTCCCGATCTTACCTCCTGCTGCAGTTTGTCCACAGCGCTGGTCACCTTCTCCTCTCCCACCTGTTGGTATTTCACGGTCATGGTGTCCTTCAGATTCTGCTTCAGCTCTGTATTCAGCTGTGAGGAAACCGAGGGGGTCAATAATATTATATCATATTATTAATATAGGACATGTTATCCCACCTGTATTACCCGCCCCCCCTGCTTTCTCTGCCCACGACTCGCTCAATCCATAGCTCCCTCTCTCTTTCAATCTACCTAGGAGTATACACACTGTTACACCGGAGTAACGTCATAGTTCATACTGGCCTCTGATAGGGAAATGTTCATCTACATCATAGGCCGAAAGCTAGAGTGTAATTACATTCCACAGCGTACAACGACAGCGCCATAGCAACAACAACAACAAATGACAGACACATGAGCCAATAAGGTAGAAGGGGCGGGAGTAACAGTAGCCTGTAAGGAAGGAGCGTTGATTACCTGCGGGCAGAACGGGTTGCACTGCAGCATAAAGAGAGAGACAGGTATATAGCAAGAGTTAAGCACAGGTATATAACACACACACACGCACAAAAGCAGCGAGGGAGGGTTTGCCTCTGAAGTGGGACAGTCAGCTCGGGGTGCATTTCCTGAACCGCATAGCGGAGCTAATAGGGCTGGTCTCTGAAGTGGGCTAGCTAGATCCGCAATGAGTTGCAGGCCTCTCTGACCGGGAAGGGGGGTTTACAATGAAGATGCTTATTAAAAACCCCTGTGTCATCTGCTACAACGAGGGAAGATCTGTTCATTGTTAATGGTCATTACCAGAATGGGCTGGAATATCGATCGTTAAAAAAATGTAGAACAGGAAGTCACCATGTTGCCAGGGTATGATGTAATTTATGGTAGAGGAAGTACCGGGTGCTGTAGACCAGGGGTGCGCAAACTGGGAGGGGCACGGGGTTTACAGAAGGCCTTGTAAACTGCACTTACCTTGGTTCAGGCGGCTTCTGGAGACGCGTCGCCATGGCAACGTAGCATCAAATGACGCCATGGGTCATGTGATGTCCCATTGTCATGACGTGACATCATGACACCCAGAACATCTGAACCAAGGTAAGGGGGGAGGGGGGAGAGAGAGCGGCACGCAGAGAGGGGGACAGCTGGCACGGGGGAGAAAAAAAAAAAGAAGAAGGATTGCGCTCCCCTGCTGTAGACATCAATGTAATGACACAGATCTTTCCCCGAACATGGCAGCACACAACGTCCATTACGTGGGATGACTTATCTGGGTTAAGTTATTGATATTTAGAGCTTTCTTGATTGATTAAAAGCACAAATGTTATTAACCGGCATGAAAACATTCAGATTAAAGTCGTATTTCTGCCCGATTTGTTTAAAACGGGTGTTAATCACAATACGTTTAACTTCTAGAACATGGTTGCTGCCATTAGGACCCTGGGCCTGGGAGGGGCTGACCCCTGCAACATGTCGCTGCCATTAGGACCCTGGGCCTGGGAGGGGCTGACCCCTGCAACATGTCGCTGCCATTAGGACCCTGGGCCTGGGAGGGGCTGACCCCTGCAACATGTCACTGCCATTAGGACCCTGGGCCTGGGAGGGGCTGACCCCTGCAACATGTCGCTGCCATTAGGACACTGGGCCTGGGAGGGGCTGACCCCTGCAACATGTCGCTGCCATTAGGACCCTGGGCCTGGGAGGGGCTGACCCCTGCAACATGTCGCTGCCATTAGGACCCTGGGCCTGGGAGGGGCTGACCCCTGCAACATGTCGCTGCCATTAGGACCCTGGGCCTGGGAGGGGCTGACCCCTGCAACATGTCGCTGCCATTAGGACCCTGGGCCTGGGAGGGGCTGACCCCTGCAACATGTCGCTGCCATTAGGACCCTGGGCCTGGGAGGGGCTGACCCCTGCAACATGTCGCTGCCATTAGGACCCTGGGCCTGGGAGGGGCTGACCCCTGCAACATGTCGCTGCCATTTGTTCAGACTTATTTATTTTTTCTAAGGAGGAATTTACTCAATTTGCTGCCGTCATTAGCCAAAGCGATTAAGGGTCAGGACTAGAAGAGCCTGATACTGTTTTAGATTGAAGTAGAATTGTATTAAAAAAAACAAAAAAACGACATTTGTTTTTAGAGAAAGAGGGGGGAGAGAAAGAGGGGGGAGAGAAAGAGGGGGGAGAGAAAGAGAGAAGAGGGGGACTAGAACAAGAGGTCATATTCTGAAGCTGGAGGGTGAGAGGCTCAGAGTGGTGGATTTGTAGAAAATACTCCCAGAAAAGGTGGTAGAGGCTAGTACAGTAAGACAGTGGTAGAGGCTAGTACAGTAAGACAGTGGTAGAGGCTAGTACAGTAAGACAGTGGTAGAGGCTAGTACAGTAAGACAGTGGTAGAGGCTAGTACAGTAAGACAGTGGTAGAGGCTAGTACAGTAAGACAGTGGTAGAGGCTAGTACAGTAAGACAGTGGTAGAGGCTAGTACAGTAAGACAGTGGTAGAGGCTAGTACAGTAAGACAGTGGTAGAGGCTAGTACAGTAAGACAGTGGTAGAGGCTAGTACAGTAAGACAGTGGTAGAGGCTAGTACAGTAAGACAGTGGTTCCCAGACTTTTTTTACATTGTGCACGCCTTGGTAGAAAATAGTGATTCTTCGAACCTCTTATTAATACATGCGATTGCCTATTAATCAGACTATTGCCAAGAAAACTGTTTGACCGATCCCAGGCCGTATAGTGTCCTGAGCGCGTGGGGGGAACACGCGCTTAATAAGGCCCCAAACTGCACCTCCGTGTGAGCAGACAGCATGAGGGGTACAGCCGCCACTCACTGCGGGAGCTTCCAAAGACGCTGTGGATGCAAAGCATTCTGGGGAGCGACTTTGGAAGCTCCTGCTTTAAAGTGACAGCTATACCACCCACGCCAAAGTGCCTTACCAAGTGTGCTCAGGAAGCCACTATATTGGGATCCAACATTACAGGTTTTAATTTTGGCAAACCCCCTGGAGACACCCCTAGCGGTTCCCAAACACCACTGTTTTCTTAATTCCCCATGGCTATCCTAAATATGAAAGACAAGGATCAAATAGGCCTGAGGTTTTACAGCAGATGGGATAAGCGTTGACTACAATAGGTGTGTCAAATTGTTCTTATCTGCTGTCAATTTCCACGTAATGGGGGCTGTCATAGTTTGCGTGTTCAGCTTCCAGATTCATGCATAAAATCTCTTTCCATCAGATAAGAGGCTGTGCTCTTGCTGGCAGGCGCCAGCAGGGTAGGTGGGGTTTAATGAGGTGTTATGAGATGAAGTAACGGTGAGCATGCGACAGCACGCTCGTACACAGAACCACTGTAATTACACGGCATACGAGAGGCCCCGCGAACAGCAGTCACACGCAAAAAAAACATTACCACGCCCACGCCTGCCAGAGATTATAGGCTGTGGGCGTCACGGTTGGGGACAGGTCAAATCAACAATTAGACACTGCATTATCAAAAGTGTCACACACAGGAATGTTCAGTTTCAAACAGAGGCACCACTGAAGTTTGGGGGGGGAAATAAATAAAACAAGGATTTGAAGGGTCAGTCCTACGTAGGAGCAAAGTGACCCAAGGACCGTGACGTGTTGCATGGGTTATGGGGTCAGTCTCACGTAGGTGCAAACTGACCTAATGACAGTGACATGTTTAATGGTATAAACCAGGGCTCTTCAACTGGGTGACCCGCAAGAGACCACGGAGTGGCCCTTTGGACTGAAAATGGACACACTGAAAAATCACATGCAAGGTAGTTGACATATACAGGCATACCCCGCATTAACGTACGCAATGGGACCGGAGCATGTATGTAAAGCAAAAATGTACTTAAAGTGAAGCACTTCCTTTTTTCCCACTTATCGATGCATGTACTGTACTGCAATCGTCATTTACGTGCATAACTGATGTAAATAACACATGTGTAACAGGCTCTATAGTCTCCCCGCTTGCGCACAGCTTCGGTACAGGTAGGGAGTCGGTATTGCTGTTCAGGACAGGCTGACAGGCGCATGCGTGAGCTGCCGTTTGCCTATTGGGCGATATGTCCTTACTCGCGAGTGTACTTAAAGTGAGTGTCCTTTAACCGGGGTATGCCTGTATATTTTACTTATTATTATTATTATTGCCAGCATTTCCAAATCTTAATAGGGTGTCCTAAAGAACATTTTGATTCTCTTGTGGCCCTTTTACTCCCAATGTATTTCCTGATCCAGTCCCCTTAGCAAGCTGAAGACCTGGTTTAACCCTTTGAGTGCCGGAGGGCCCGCGGCCCAGCACTTGCGATCAAGTAACCGCTTCGTCACCAATGGCGGTACAGAAGTGGAGGAGTCACCCCCGCCCCCCCTCCACCCCCCCCCCCCCCCTTCATCAGTGTAGATGGATATCATCTAGCAAAGCTAGCAATTTTTGGAGGGGAGGGGCATAGTTGGGGCCAGACCATATGACGTAGTAGCTACGTCTCTGGGCACTGAAAGGGTAAAGGGTCAGTCCCACATAGGAGCAAGGTGACCTTAGGACAGTGACCTGTTTAATGCTTTAAAGGGTCAATCTCACGTAGAGTCAAAGTGACCTAATGACAGTAGCATGTTTGAAGCATGAATCCCATGTAGGGTCAAAGTGACCTAGTGACTGCTCTTCCTCCCCCCCGTATTCACCCATACCCTCGTGTGTACATATATAAGCACGGTGTGGAATATTCCCGCGTACCTGCTGATAGTATATGTAGGCGAGCACCCCTGCCAGGATCTCCAGGAGGAAGATGCACAGCAGCAGGATGAAGTACTGAGAACAGAGCACAGGCAGAATTATTAGATTATAAAACGCTTTGAACAAGGTTTACTTTAACATTTACGCATCCCCCCCCCCTCATTGAGCTTCGTATAGTAGTGCTGGGTACAATGCTATAGCCAACAGTTGTATATACAGACATATAACCTACACAGAATACTGGAGTCTGTCTTCCCACCGCAAGGTGACACAGTGACCCCTGGGTAATGTGGTATCTCCTGCTTACAGCAGTGAGACCAAGGGTTAAGGCAGGGGTGCGCAAACAGGGGGGGTGCGCAAACAGGGGGGGTGCGCAAACAGGGGGGGTGCGCAAACAGGGGGGTGCGCAAACAAGGGGGGGGTGCGCAAACTGACGCCACAGGCCACGTTTATGTAATGTCAGAACGCTGGAGCCAAGGTAAAGAGGTTGGGGGGGAGAAAGCCAGCAGGGGGAAGAGATTGTGCACTCCTGGGTTAAGGGATGCTTAGGAGCCTACTTGTGTGGGAAAGGGTTAAGTTAGGATCTGCAGGGGCGCCATACCCCAACGTAACCTCAAGAGGGCAGCACTAAGCTGTATTTTGGGATCCCATCCCGGGGAGAGAGGGGGGGGGGGGGTGGAGTAGACAAGTGTTAGTTAGAGATTAGTGTTGGATGGAGGAGTGACGTGGGAGGTAGATACACACAGCTCACATTCCTAACATTACAGGGATCTGAGCAGAGACATCCTCTAACACACAAACTATACATATATACACATACACACAAATTATTACATTATTTCCATATAACCATATTGAGTTTCCTGTTTATTTCATGTGTGAAGATATAGAGATAGCTAGACACAGAGACAGACAGGATATACATACATACATACGGAAAAGTTTGTGAACCCCTTAGAATAATCACATATTTCAAACCTAAAATGCGATGAGATCTTAATCCAAGTCCTAATAGATACCGATAACCTGATCAAACAGATAACACAAACACAGGACACACTTTCAACATTTATTTATCCACAAATTATTCAACATCCAAAATCCACGTGTGAAAAAGTACGTGACCCTTTAGATTCAGTACCGGTGGCTGGGCCGGCCTGACCTCTCCTCCTGCAGCATCATGACATCACGAGGCAACGTGATGTCGCGTTGTTATGGCAACGCGTCGGCATGACAATGGGACGCTGCAGAAGGAAGTTCGCTGCGCGTAAGGTAAGATCCCCACCTCCCCCCCGCGCGCACACAAACGAACACATGCAGACACACACACACACACACAGTCGGTGGAATTTGGATCCCGGCACCGACAGTAGGAGGGAGAGTGGGGCTCCCGAGCAGCAATGACTTCAACTAAGCTTTTCCTATAACAGCTGGTCAGTCTTTTGAGGAATTTTGGCCCATTCCTCCTTACAGAACTGCTCCCACTCAGTGACATTTGAGGGCTTCCTTGCATGGACGGCTCCCTTCAGGTCCTGCCACAACATTTTGATGGAGTTTAGGTCAGGACTTTGACTAGGCCATTCTAAAATGCGAAATTTCTTCTTCTGCAGCCATTCTTCTGTAGATCTGCTTGTAAATTTAGGATCATGGTCTTGCTGCATGACCCACTTTTGCTTCCGCTTCAACTCATGGATCAATGGCCTAACATTCTCCTCTAGAAGCTTCTGATACAATGCAGAATTCATAGTTGTGCCAATGATAGCAAGCCGTCCAGGTCCTGAGACAGCAAAGCAGCCCCAAATCATCACACTCCAACCACCATACTTGACGGTTGGGATGAGGTTCTTCTGTTCAAACGCAGTGTTTTGTTTTCGTCAATCATAAAGTTTCTCATTGAGGCCAAAAAGTTCTACCTTTGACTAGTCTGTCCAGAGAATATTGTTCCAGAAGTCTTGTGGATCATCTATATGCTCTTTGGCAAACTTCAGACAGGCAGCAATGTTCTTTTTAGAGCAGTGGTTTCCTCCTGGCTATCCTACCATGAATGCCATTCTTGTTCAGTCTTTTTCTGATAGGGGAGTCACGAACACTCACATTAGCCAAGGCGAGAGAGGCCTGCAGATCCATGGATGTTCTCTGGAGTTCTGTGACTTCCTGGATGATTTGCCGGTTTGTTCTTGGAGCGATTTTGATAGGACGGCCGCTCCTGGGTAGAGTGACTGTGGTGTTGAACTTTCTCAAATTTGTCTGACAGTGGATTGGTGGAGCCCCAAAGCCTTAGAAATAGTTTTGTAACCCTTTCTAGACTGATGAGCATCAATAACTGCTTTTGTGAGATCCTGAGATTACTGTTGATTGTGGCATGATGTGTTTCCACACACTTGTATGATGAAGACCAAACTCACAACGTTTCTAATCTTTATATAGGATGTGGCCTCCCTAACTCACACCTGAAGATCTATTTAATTATTTCAAAACACCCGATTCTAATTATCCCGTTTAATGTAGCTGATAAGACCAGGGTTTCACTTACTTTTGCAAATACCCCGACTCTTAATTACTCATGGTTTGTCCAATTCATACTGTACATCATTTTGTTTCAAAAGACATGGAATTGGTTAATATAAACCCTATTGGATATTTAAGAAGGTTACATGGAAAAACTATGGAATTTCCATAATCCTCATTGGGGTTCACAAACTTTTTCATGTGTGCGCACACACATACACACACACACACACACACACACACTAAAGGTTCACAAACTTTTTCATGTGTGCACACACACACACTAAAGGTTCACATACTTTTTCTACCCATGGATATTAAATGTTGAATCATTTGTGGATAAATAAATGTTGAAAAGTATCATGTTTTTGTGTCATTTGTTTGATCTGGCTATCTTTATCTTTTATTAGAACTTGGATTAAGATCTCACAACATTTTAGGTTTTAAATATGTGAAAATCCTACAGGGTTCACAAACTTTTTCCTCGCCACTGTGCGTACACACACACAAACACACACACACAAACACACACACACACACACACAAACACACAAACACACAAACACACACACACAAACACACACAAACACACACACACACACACACACTTGAACCCTCACCACTTTAAGCAGGCTCTTCCTCTCTTTGAAGGTCGCACAGCATCCTAGGATGCCCGTTACCATGACGATAGCACCGGCGATGACCAGAATGTAGGCGGTGGCAGCGTAGGTGCTGGAGGACAGCAGGCTGATGTAATCACTCTTTTGGACCAGCGTCCAGACTCCTACAGCCATCACAGCCAGCCCTGCCAGCTACGGAGACGGAGGAAACATGACGAGCGTGAGCAGCAAAGGATTCTGGGAGCTCCGTATCATAAAACAGCGACACAAATGCAAACACACGTTGGTTTATACCCCATCAGCAGCAAGGGATCCTGGGAGCTAGGTATCAATGTACAAACACTCATTTAATGCCAGAGGGGACTGCAACACAACGCAAAACTGCAAAGGATTCTGGGAGCTTGGTATCAGATACAGGGAGACAGATGCAACGATTTAACCCCTTCCATGCCAGAGCAGCCCAGTCAGAAATACATTTCTAATGGACACAATATTTAGCATGATTATTAATTTTGTTTCAACAATACATGTGTTACATCATGATGTTCGAGGAATTCAAACGAGTAAAATAATAATACTTAACCTTCTACCACAGAACATATATACAAGGTGGTATTAAATCAGACAGTACTCACTACTTTTGTTGTTAATAATGACCAACACGGAGAGCAGGGAGAAATGGGGGGTGCGGTGTGTGCAGGGGATAGGGCACAGTCTGGCACACACGGTATACTCACCCAGAAGAAGAAATTAAAGGTGAACAGGAGGTATTTGAAACATATGGTGCCACAGGTCTCCTTCTTCTCATTGTACTCCCCCATGTTGAGCCGCTGACTCTGAAACACAAGTATAAACACTAGAATAAGTATTCGTAATCACTTTATTTAAAGAACGAGTGTGTTGGACTTCTGTGTGTTACTGCTATTCATCCCATGCACCTCAGAGTGCCAGGGTAGTACGTTCCCATATACAGTACATTAGCAGAGTGCTGCTTTTATGTTCCCATATACATTAGCAGAGTGCTGCTTTTATGTTCCCATATACATTAGCAGAGTGCTGCTTTTACAGTGTATATACACATACGCTAATGTTGTATAAAAACTAAATAATTTTTAAAAAAATGTATAGTTATACATTATCTCACTCTATATAACATGCTTTTGGGCATCAGAAAGAGTATAGACATACTCTGTATCATTATACAGGGCAGGGTGTTAATAATATGGCTGGAACGCACTCACATAAACCTCTGAGTCACCGACACTATCTCATCACCCCTCCCTGTGTGAGTCACACTCAGCTGCCCTAATCTGTCTGGGATAACAGGTCCGGAGGAGGCACAGAGGCCCAACAAAGCATAGCGGCCATCTTTCACCGTCACCATGACAACTGCCACAGCATGACCACAAACCAGAGGGTGGCCATTTTGTCCCAACGGTCTCAATCCCACGTAGTGACGTGTTTAACAGAATTAAGGGTCAGTCCCTTGTAGGACCGGTGTGATCTAATGACTGATGTGTTTATTTGGGTTAAAGTGTTCGCATACATGCCAACGCACCCTATTTTAGGAGGGATTTTAGGGGTCAGTTTCCCTGCTCCCTCTCACTCCCGACTGCCTGCAAAAGGACAAATAAAAAAAAAAGGATATAAAAATCAATACACTTCTCCTCATTCCTTCCCGGCAGGTCTAACCAATCAATCTCCAAACAACACATTAGACCTGTCTCCAGCACTTGGGAAGAGTGGAGGGTTCCCACAAAGCACTGTGGGGAAAAGAAACGGGGGTCTGTTGGGGGTTTTAAAGCACATGACCCATCCTTAACGGCTATTGACATAAATAGCAGGTATAAACAGATGGGGTGCGTTAACCCAACAAGGGACCCTGGGAAATAACCGTGCGTCTGCTTTCGTGGCCAAGAAGAAGGTGAAGCTGGTGATGTCATGGGGGGTACCAACAAACCAGGGCAGTCAAGGTGTGGCCAAATACCCCGACAGCCAGTCGGGGGGGGGAAAAAAAATCAAATATAAACTGTATGGGTTAGTTCCATGTAGGAAACCCTGGTGCATACCAATGTTTACACGTTTTTTTTTATTTTTACATAGGCGAGACGCAGGCAGACTCCGGAGCTGAACCGCCAGAAAGGTGCCGGCGGTTACTTAACGATATTTAAATTCCTGCAATCTTAAAAAAAAGCTCAAAACCCAGTCCCATGTATATGATTTAATTGTGCCAAATGGAGTGCTACTGGGAAAGTGGCATCAAAAAAACAGCCCTAAACAAAGAGGCCTAACCAGTAAAAAGCTGTCTGTGAGTAGGTTACTGGCTATACACTTTAACCCAGGCTCTGCTGTAAAAGCTGAGTAATACTGCAGGCATTCCCCGCCTTAACGTACGCAATGGGACCGGAGCATGTATGTAAAGCGAAAATGTACTTAAAGTGAAGCACTACCTTTTCCCCACTTATCGATGCATGCACTGTACGGCAATAGTCATATACGTGCATAACTGATGTAAATAAGGCATTTGTAACAGGCTCTATAGTCTCCCCACTTGCACACAGCTTCGGTACAGGTAGGGAGCCGGTATTGCTGTTCCGGACGTGCTGACAGGCGCATGCGTGAGCTGCCGTTTGCCTATTGGGCGCTATGTCCTTACTCGCGAGTGTACTTAAAGTGAGTGTCCTTAAAGCGGGGTATGCCTGTACTGCAGGCATAAGTTTATAGGGCTCCAGGTTAAAATTGCTAAGAAGCAAAAGTTGACACACTGTGCTCATTTGCATGTCATTACCCAGAATCCCTCTGGTTGCATTGTATGCAAAGATAATGGGGGAAGGCACACACACACACACACATTAGTTGTTTACATGCCGTCTAACTGTCCATAAATAGCAGGTCCTGTTCTATTTTCTACATCCCGTACCCATTATAAGCCAGCTGTCCCTATTCTTGTCTGTGTGAGAGAGCAAAGAAGCCATCCGCTGCCTATACCCCATTGGTTGAAGCTCAGAACCTTCATCTTGCAGATCAATAACTGATCTGATACATTCCCTATAACCGGCTGATTGGTTATGTATATATCAGTGTATAGAGGAAGAAAAAAAAAAAAACACACAAATACACATTTTCTATTGACCCAATGACCTTCACATATAATAGGTGGCGTGTTATGGGGCCTTCTTAAAAAAAAGGTGCTCAGTTGCTTGCAATCTCCTGTATCCCCACATTGACAGGAGGAACTAAAGTGTACCAACATTTTAAGGTCCCCAGCGTTGGAAGGCCTGTGTTTATTTAGCACTGTTAGAGAGGGGACGTGTTTCTGTGAAGCGTGAAGGGCAAATATTGTCTCTGCACATAATCTGCTTCCTGCCGCCTGGCCCAAGTGACATTTAATGCCGCTCTGGGGACTCACACAGAACACTGCATTTCAAGCAGCCGTGTGAACATTCCTGCAGGATCACAGCCTAGTCGCTGGTGTGTGACAGAAAGGGGACAGGGGCACAGGCAGGAAGAGGGTACAGTATGAGACAATGGGACAATGGCAGGCAGAAGAAAGTTGGGGACAGGAAAGTGACAGAGGACGTGCTCTAATAAGGGGGGGTTTATTTGATTCCTCTAGTATTGTATGTCTTTATATAGCGCCAAAAGTGTACTCAGCGCTTCACAAAGAATACAGTACAGAGAATTATAATTATACAATAAGTGCAGCAAAATCAGACAATAGGAAAGGAAATCCCTGCACCGAAGAGCTTACAATCTAAGAGGTTTAATGGGAAACTTACAGAGACAGTAGGTGAGGGAGTAAGTGCTGTAGATGGCAGTGCTTGGTCACAATGGGTGGTAGGAGTGACTGAGTGTGGGACAATAGCCATGAGTGCAGGCTATTGGGATACTGGATTTGTGGGGTGAGATTTAAGGCTGGTCAGTATTAAATGAAAAGGTTAACACCATTTACAGGGGAAGAGATGGCAGGGACGCATGAGTGAGATCAGGTGTGTATGTCTGACTTCAGGCTATGGGGAGATCCCCAGAAGTAGATAGTGGGTGTGAATAGAGGATTTGTGTGGGTGTTTTTTATTGAGGGGTATAGGAGGGGTGCATAAATAATGGTGCAGTGGGGAAGTTGGAGAGAACAGAGACATTCACAAAGGAGTGAGGAAACAGTAAACAGAAAAAGCAGTAGGGAGGGCATAGTAAGATGCAGGAGGAGAGACTTAACAGGTAATGGAGGATAAAAGTGAATAAATAATCACAGATGTTAAAAGAGAGTCTCACAGTGGCAAAGTTGTAATGCGGAGTCCAGGGTAAAACATTCCTGATGTTTATATAAAAACTATAGACGATTGTCGATGTCCTGCAACTCTACGCCCCTCACTTTGCGTGGAAAGAATGACTTTCCCTAAACAGGATTTAAACAATTGCCAGCTCTGCCCTAGAGTGAGTCAGGCAAAGTCTGGCCTGCAGGGCACATCGATCTGTCTGCTTCTCCCCAGCACACCTGAGACTGCCGAGACGCTATGACAGGGCCAAGGAGTCTTGTAAAAACACAGAATTCTTTTTAGAATGGAGTCATGTTGGAAGGGGGGGGGGGGGGAGATGTCCAACAAGAAATAGGAGTGTGTTATATGGGGTTAAAGTGTGTGTGTGTGTTACACACAGTGTGTGTCTACACATTAAATAAACAAAAATAGATCATAATATATACATTTAGATATACAACCACACAGCAAATGCTTTGTCTGCTTTGGCCGTGCAGAGAATAGATTTAGAGAGAGAGTAGCTCTAAATGACCACAAAGAAATTTAATTTAGAGCCTTCAAAAATTAGATTTCAAGTAACCATTAAACTGAGAGCTGCAGCAAAAATGGAAACTGGGCTCCGAGCCAAATATTCACTCACATCTCCCCTTCATTGCCAAAGGACTCTGCAACACATTTCATGGGACCATCCTATTAAAAGCCAGAATCATTCTCGTCTACACATCAGCTGCACCCACAGACATCTTCAATAGGATCACCTTCTTCTACCCATCAGCTGCACCCACAGACATCTTCAATAGGATCACCTTCTACCCATCAGCTGCACCCACAGACATCTTCAATAGGATCACCTTCTTACACACATCAGCTGCACCCACAGACATCTTCAATAGGATCACCTTCTTACACACATCAGCTGGACCTGTAGACTTTAATAAAATCACCTTGCACTTATCTGTTAACCTTGCAACTTCTATAGGATCGCCCTCTCACAGACTTTAATGATCCTATACAGTACCTAGCCCTAGAAACGATTAAACGCCCCCTTTATATATCTGCAATGCGGACAGGCACCACCCAAAAAAATCCCTTCTAGGAACACTAAAAATGATTATTTAGATAGGTATATTGATTAAGAAGCTGCCCAAGTTCTCCCAGCACCTGGACATCTATAACCTTATTGGACAGGAATTTCGATATATAAACCTTCCTTATTTCATCTTTTCCATTTTGTGACAATATTGATTGGCTCTTTTGTATTGTTTATGGCTGTATTTAATTGTGCACTTGGTTTTAATTTGAGACTTGAAAATTGGATTTCACAAAACAAACGGTTTTTAAACACGGACAAGACTGTAACAATGGTATTTGGGACCGAGGCTAAATTTCTAAAACTACCAATGAATGAGTTTCAGATCAGACCCAACGCCAACACCACCCTAACTCCTGTTACTAGTTTCAAATATTTGGGCATATGGTTCGACTCCTTCTAACATTTGGGTTGCACATTGATACCCTGACATCCAAAACCTATGCCAAACTAGGTGTACTTTATAGGAACAAATCCTCCCTAAGTCTATTGGTCAGAAAGCGTATCGCACAGCAGATGCTAATGCCAATTATAGATTATAGACTATGGGGACATAGTATATGCCTCAGCACCCCAAACTCACCTTAGCAAACTTGATACCCTCTACCATTCTATATGCCACTTTTTCCTTCAATGCAACTACAACACACATCACTGCAAAATGCTCAAAGAACTAGATTGCGCCTAGAGTCAAGTTGATGACCAAAGTTCACTTTTCCTGTCTTGCCTTCAAATACTTTCTGGGCAAACTACCCGTCTACCTGAACAAGCTCCTCACCCCTACCACATGCAGCTCTTATCATCTGAGATCTGACTCAGGAAGACTGTTCATGGTCCAAGGATCAGCAAAGTATCCGGCCGCTCCTCCTTCTCTTACCGTGCACCCCAAAACTGGAACAATCTACAGCCGCCACGTCTAAGGCTGCGACCAAGGTGATCGTGACGGCGTGTGCGGCGCAATCACAGATGTGCCTCCATGAGGCTGTCTATAGACCGCGCCAACGCGCACGGAAGCAGAGGCACCGGCGCTCGCGATGCAGGAAGGAACAGAAAAATCTGTTTTCATGCGCGGGCGGCTGGGTCACGTGAGAGGTTCGCCCAATGAGGGCGAACCAGCTCCGTGACGTCACGGCCACGCCCCCGGCACCTCTGCATGCAGGACACAGATCACGCAGCATCAGCTATCAGGTTGTATACTTCCTGCTTTCATTGCAGGTTATTTATACCTTATACACCTGCTTATAGATCTATACCTGGTTACTAATGACATCTGGTGTACACTGAATTTACTATATACTGTACCTTATTCACTGTACCAACTATGATAACAGCATTAACCATTTAAGCTGCGACATAGTAATGTCTTCCTCTGGTATGCTTAGTCTCTAGTAATGTGGGATTTCCCCTTGTTTTGTAGCTGCTACTTTGCATGATGTTATGGTGAGGCTACATAGCCGAGTTAATATATTTTGGACCTTATCTCCATATACATACTCTATGGGGGTATCAGTATAGGTTCATATTAACCCCTATATTCACCTTATTTTTCCAGTCTCGCCCACTAGGGGATCTTTTTAGTCTTTGTAATTTAGTTGTAATTTTATGCATTTCGTCAGATTTTATTATGTATTAAAAATTGAAGTATTTGTTTGTCATGCTATAGTTTAGTTTGTGTGGACATTTCCCAGTTGGTCTGTGTATATACTCTCATATTATTGGTACTAGTTATTAAACTGGTACTTTATGAAATACATCATACCATGGAATGAGTGCAATTTGTAGGGACTTTTAGCGACCTCTCTTGGCCACTTGCTTGTGTTTTTGCAGGACACAGATCTCTCCTGCTGCAGGCGGCGGGGAGAAGCCGAGTGAACGCTTGCTCCCTCTCCAGCGTTCACCATGGCCGCAGCCCAAGTTCTTTCAAAACTAAAAGCTGTCTCGCATTTTAACCTGGTCTGTAACGGTTACATACGCCTATAACATGTATTACCTTTAACTGTGCACGCAATGTCTTGTACATAATGTATACCCTGCTCACTTAATGTATTTGTCATCGGAACTATGCCTAGGACATACTTCAAAACGAGAGGCAACTCTCAATGTATTACTTCCTGGTAAAACATTTGATAAATTAATACATATTCACCATCATAGAATACACTGATATTATTTTTTTCATCAGTACATTTACACTTAGTTTAGGTTTGTAATTAATAATTATTCACACATGTTCATGCACACCAAAAAGACCAAGATGACGACCAAAAGTAAGATGGGAGGATGAAATCAGATAATGTGCTGAAGGAACATGGAGAAGAGAGACTAACCGCAGTACCTGGGAGATCACTGGAGAGGCTTCATCCAGCAGTGGTGAGACAAGGGCTGAATATATCGAGAGAGGGACGGAAGATGGGACGGAAGATGGGACGGAAGATGGGACGGAAGATGGGACGGAAGATGGGACGGAAGATGGGACGGAAGATGGGACGGATAGGAGTGCTTAGTGGGGTAGGTACACACAGATGGCTTGTTGTACATTACCGCCACCTTGATAAAGAGCCCGTTGGGGACCGAAACGTCGATTTTTACTATGGTGAAAAACTTACCAACTCTTTTTATTCCAATTGAAAAAAAAGCATGCTGGCACTCCGTACCGGCTATATTAACTACCTAAGCCGGCTATATTAACTACCTAAGCCGGCTATATTAACTACCTAAGCCGGCTATATTAACTATCTAGGCCGGCTATATTAACTACCTAAGCCGGCTATATTAACTACCTAAGCCGGCTATATTAACTATCTAGGCCGGCTATATTAACTATCTAGGCCATGCACCCCAGACTTCTTAACTGTTCTAGGAATGATGAAGCTTATGGACCGATAGATATCCAACTCCAGTGGACAACTCTCTGGCAGCTAAATGGTTAAATAAAACGAATTCGGGCGAGGTACACCCTAGAAATCAAGAGCTGGCAGGACCCCCTCTCCTCCCCTAGCAGGGGCCTTTCCCCTCTCCTCCCCTAGCAGGGGCCTTTCCCCTCTCCTCCCCTAGCAGGGGCCTTTCCCCTCTCCTCCCCTAGCAGGGGCCTTTCCCCTCTCCTCCCCTAGCAGGGGCCTTTCCCCTCTCCTCCCCTAGCAGGGGCCTTTCCCCTCTCCTCCCCTAGCAGGGGCCTTTCCCCTCTCCTCCCCTAGCAGGGGCCTTTCCCCTCTCCTCCCCTAGCAGGGGCCTTTCCCCTCTCCTCCCCTAGCAGGGGTCTTTCCCCTCTCCTCCCCTAGCAGGGGTCTTTCCCCTCTCCTCCCCTAGCAGGGGTCTTTCCCCTCTCCTCCCCTAGCAGGGGCCTTTCCCCTCTCCTCCCCTAGCAGGGGCCTTTCCCCTCTCCTCCCCTAGCAGGGGCCTTTCCCCTCTCCTCCCCTAGCAGGGGCCTTTCCCCTCAAAGCAAATATTTGTAAACACCAAGTCTAATTGGCTTCCCTAGAGAAATCTAAACGTGCTAATGGCAAAGATGTGTCTGCTTTCGCTGTTCTGTTTAATTCATTACAAATGGCATTGCTCAAGGGCCCTCTGAATAAGGAAGGGCGTGTAAGAAAAGAGAAAGAATAAAAAGAAGAGAAGAAAGGAGAGAGGGAATGAGAAGAGTGAAACGAGCAGGAGAGCGAAGGAGGGAAGGGGAAGGAAGAAAGGGGAAAGGGGAGGATAAGAGGGGAAGGTGAGAAGGGAAGGAATGATAAAAGAATGAGAGGCGAATGGATGGGGGGGGGGGAACATGCAGAGAGAGGGAGGGGGGAAAGATAGAGGAGGTGGAATGACAGTAAAAAAGTAAGGGAGGAAGAAAGGTTTAAAAACACAATAGCCCTTTGTACTAACCCAGCAGATGCACTGAGTGGGATAAGAACACTGCAGGTACAGGCCTGTCCGGTCACACTCACTGCAAGGCAGATACAGTGGCCCCGTGTCTGATATATATGTCTGGCAGTGAAGGTGTTACGTTTAAACCAAAAGCCACTCGTTAATTTCCCCCCCACCCCCCCTCCGTCTTCAGCAATTAATTAGAAGCTAGGTTCCCGCCCTCTCCCTCCCCACTCTTTCTCTAGCAGCAAAAATGCAAGGCATACAAAACCAAGGAGGATTCTGGGTAACGCAACGGCATAATCTTCCACAGCTTTGGAAATCCCGGCACACAAGCCTAACTGAAAATGTAATATTGCCAGTATCCCGGAATATCCAAGACATGTAGCATTCCTTACAGTTTAGCTTATATGCAATGGAGGAAAGGAGGAGTTTTAAACCATCTTTTCTTTAATAATATATATATATAATATATATATATATATATACACATACATATATACACACACACATATTTTTTTTAAATCACAGTTTATAAATACTTTCTCACCAGCACTTAGCAAGATTTAACCTACAGTCGTTATTTATTTATAAAAATGTTTACCAGGAAGTAATGCATTGAGTTACCTCTCGTTTTCAAGTATGTCCTGGGCACAGAGTTATGATGACAGATACATGAGTATACAGGGTAATGTGTATACAGGGTTATACATGAAATATGAAGACATTGCAGTTAGAAATAAAATAAATGATAGGCCTATGTAACAATTACAGACCACATTAAAATGTGAGACAGCTTTAGTTTTGAAAGAACTGGTGGTGGCTGTGAGTCTCCGGTAGATTGTTCCAGTTTTGGGGTGCACGGTAAGAGAAGAAGGAGAGGCCGGATACTTTGCTGAACCTTGGGACCATGAACAGTCTTCTGGAGTCGGATCTCAAATGATAAATGCTGCGTGTGATAGGGGTGAGGAGCTTGTTCAGATAGATGGGTAGCTTGCCTAAGGCTACGTCCATAGAGGGGGGAGCCGTGCTGACGCTGAGGCTCGCCTGCTCGGTCAGGAGCGATTCCATGGACTGGCAGGCGAGCCAGAGTGCGCGATCGGGGGGAGGGGGCGGGGCAGTGACGTCGCCGGGCCAATAGCCCGCAAAGCACCGACATCAACGTCACGGCGTCATGACGCTGCTTCGTGCTGATTGGGTGTTTTCAGCGCTGAGAAACAGGTTCTGCTGTCTGCTGAAAATCCCTGCGCCTCAGCACGCCTGCGGACGCTCGCGGGAGCCCCCTCTAAAGACATCCTCATTGAGGATGACGGGGCTCATTGCGGAGCGTCAGAGCGGCTCAGCATGGCTCCTCCCTCTATGGACGTAGCCTAAGGCTGAGTCCATGGTGACTCAGCCCGTGCGGAGGCGCGCTGAGGCTGAGGGAAAGCGGGTGCTTTCCCTGGCCTTGGTTAGCGCGCCATCCGGGGGCGTGTCGGGGGGGCGGGCCAGTGACGTCACAGAGCTGGTTCACCCTCATTGGGCGAACCGCTCACGTGACCGGCCCTGCGCTCCCGTGAGCGCTTGAAACTAAATTTCTCTTAAGACCTACGCTTCCGCACACTTGCGGAAGTGTGCGCGATCCCCTGCTAAAGCCGCTCTCATTGTGGCTGCAGGGGGCTCACTGGTACGCGTAAGCGCGCCTCAGCGCTGACCATGCCCGAGGCCTAAGAAGTATTTGAAGGCAAGACCGGAAAGGTGAACTTTGCGTCCAGACTCAAGTGATGACCAATCTAGTTCTTTGAGCATTTCGCAGTGATGTGGGTTGTAGTTGCATTGGAGAACAAAACGGCATATTGAGATGTAAGGGTGTCTAGTTTGCAAGGAGAGTTTGGGGTTAGGTCATGTTGGTCCCACGTGGGACTGACCCTTTAAACCTATTAAAAACGGCACTCCTGCTTTCATATTTAAAAAAAAAAAAAAATTTAAGAGAGTTCTAGGATTTAAGCAGGGGGTCCCCAGAGCTGAAATTAACACGCTTCAGCAACCCCCTGCTTCAATTGCTGCTTTAAACATGTCACTGTCATTTGGTCCTACTGTACATGCGAGTGGCTGGTTCCTGCCTGACTGCTGTCACCCTACACTTGTCCCCACCCACAATAACACCCAGAATGGACTTGGCTCTTCAACGCTTTCCAGACCCCACAGAGCGACTAAGAAAACACACGGATAATTCTCCATGTCATGAGAATGGAACTTGACGTGGGAAGAATCAAGCCGAATTCCAATCCCACTAAAATGCCAGTCTGGTGCGTGGTACAAATTGCCCTTTTGATTTATCCCGCTGACCATCTTCTAGAATGGGGGGCTGCTCAACTCCAGTCCCCAAGACACCCCCCCCCCCTCAACAAGTCATGCTTTCAGGATATCCCTGCTTCAGCACAGGTTGCTTAATCATTGGCTCAGTCAAAGACTGAGCCACCTGTGCTGAAGCTGGGATATCCTGAAAGCATGACCTGTTGTGGGGTGGGGGGGGGGGGGGTCTTGAGCAACCCTGTTCTAGACTGCAAGCTCATTGGTGCAGGGACCTCCTACCCATTGTCTTAACATACATGTACCCGTCATACAAATCTAATTGTCGTCCCTTCCCCATTGTACTGCTCTGCGATGTACAAATAAAAGAGAACAACAATTGGGGAAAGCCTCCTGCACATTTTCTCTGGGGCGTAATAAAGATGGCCGGAGCAATGCATCGCAGACGAGTTGTTGAAGGGCTTCTTCCCCCCTCCCATGTTGCTGTGGGAATACTAGGCGGGTATGCGGTTTCTCATTACTTAAGGGTAGGGATTTCTGCCATACCGGCTCTAGTGCAACAAAGGGTGTGCCCAGAGGGAACAAGCTTTACTGACTGCTCTGTATATGGCATTCTTCAGATGCCTGATACATCCAGCCCCGAATGAACACGCTGCACTGTATAATGATGCAGAGTATCTCTATACACTTCCACCGCGATAATGAAAATGTGGCACTGTATAATGATGCTGAGAATCTCTATACACTTCCAGCCCCTGACAATGAACACATTGCACTGTATGATGGTGAAGAGTATCTCTATACACTTCCACTTCCTGATAATGAAAATGTGGCACTGTATAATGATGCCGAGAATCTCTATACACTTCCACTTCCTGATAATGAAAATGTGGCACTGTATAATGATGCCGAGAATCTCTATACACTTCCAGCTCCTGATAATGAACCACACGCTGCACTGTATAATTCTGCCGAGCATCTGTGCTACCAAAAGAGATACTCAGGACAAACATACAAGTATTTGAGCAGCTCTGTGGCTGACACTATACACCTCATACATCGACCTTGGCCCCCTGCAGACACACTTACCAGAACACCCTCCTACTGTCTCTGCACGTTCTCCCTACCTACCAATTAGACTGTAAGCTCTTCGGGGCAGGGACTCCTCTTCCTTAATGTTACTTTTATGTCTGAAGCACTTATTCCCATAATCTATTTATATGGTTGTCACTTGTTGCTGTGAAGCGCTGTATACATTAATGGGTTTAATATAAAGATATACATACATACATACATATACAGTGCGGTTGTTTTCGAGCGGGATCGTAACCCTATCAGTGTTAACCCCTTCAGTGCATTACCTGCCCTGGCCCTGAAGGGGTTTAAAAAAAACACAGTATGGCCTGGTCATTCCCTTTAACTTGAAGGGTATACTGTACCTATACTTCCTGGTGCCTATAGGAAACAGCACAAAGGATCTAAAACTCCAGATAAGAGCCCCCCCTAAACACATACATATCTAAAGTCTTACCTTAAGGATGTGGGACGGGAAGAATGGGTGATCCTGTTAGGTTAACAGTGTCAGATCTGACTCCAGTGTCAAATCCTAATATGTATGGGGGGGGGGGCAAAGGGGTTTTAGAAGGGGCTTGTGTAGGAGAGCAGCTCCAGACCTGGGGTAAAGCAAACTGACAAAGCCACGCCTCAAAAGAGCCAGCCCTTTAAATGTTTAACCCTACAAAGACCCCATGGGAAGAGGACTTCAGGAAAAGGGGGCCCTCTAGTGACCCATTTAGGGAATTATAGATATTTTGTACATTAACCCCTTTATAACCAGAGCCGGGCAATCTCTATTTACAGACAATACTACAATATTTTGTAAAGACACCCACTTCGGTTAACGACCCCATTCCCGGCAGCTGTCAATCGCACGGGATCTAATGACAGTGACGTGTTGCATGGGTTCAGGGGTCAGTCATACGTAGGACCAAAGTGACTTAATGACAGCGATGTCTCTAATGGGTTAAACGGTCTGTCCCAGGTAGGACCAAAGTGACTTCATGGCAGTGACACGTTTACAGGGCTAAAGGGTCAGCCCCACGTAAGCCCAAAGGGACCTAATGACAGTGACTTGGTTTTTTTTGTTTTTTATATAAATGTTTTTATTGTATAATACAAGACGTGTTTATAAATATTCACAATATTAATAGTTCAATACTCAATATAGACAGCAAAACTCTAAAATAATGTATGTCACTCACAAGGACAAAATGCACGTCACATTAATACCTTCTAAAATTAAAAAAAAGCAAAACCCCATCTCTTGACAATCACACTGCCTGGTTCACAATTGTCTTACTTTTCCGAATGGAGTATATCTAATAGGATTTAATTGAACTGCTCGGACTCCTCTCCATGTGGGGGCGGGGGGGGGGAGAATAAATGAAATAAAAAAGTTGGGGACAACGACGACGGACTTGATCCACTTTATATCTATCCAATATCTATCCAAGACCTTACCGCTACCAGAAAGCCGTCGATTTGTTCCTTAAAGCAAATTCAGTTTCTGCCCGGTTCCCCGCAATAATGCAGCCGATATCCATTCAATATCCTACATGTGTTTTTATTTGAAAGAAATCAGTTCTGTAGTTGGCGGGCGCGAGATATTCTGGGGAGGGGGGTGGGCACGGCGCTTACTTCCCGCACTCTTCCCCAAAATATTTAAATCAGGGGGCACGCGAGGCCTCAGTAAGCTCCCTTACCTTGTCTCCGGCGGCTTCTGGCGTGCCGTGGGAATGTGACATCACACGACGTTGTGACGTCAGTACGCCGGAGACAAGGTAAGGAGGGGAAGCACAAGCAGGGGGGGGAGAGCAGGCAGGGGGGTGCAGAGGAAAAAGTTAGTGCACCCCTGTATTAGATCAGGGGAGCGCAACCTTTTCCCCCTGCGCCCTCCTGCCGTCTGGCCCCCTCTCATCGCGCGCCCCCTTACCCTGATTCAGACTTCCTGGCGTAATGACGTCCCGTTGTCATGGCAACGTGACGGCACATAACCCCGCCGCGTCATTTGATGCTGCGTTGCCATGGCGACATGTCACCAGGAGCGTCTGAATCAAGGTAAGTGAGGTTTACAGAGGCCCTGCAGCTCTCCCGGCTGTAATTAAAATGCCTTCGGGAAGCGTGTGGGGGCCTCTGTAAACCCCGTGTCCCCCGCAGCGAATCTTGCGCCCCCCCCATACATACTAAACATTTTTTTAAATTAAATTCAACTCTTAATGTCATTTTTAATGAGCTTTAATATACTGATCATCCTTTGATTTCTATAGCAGGTTTTAGCCCACCTCCCCAGCAGTGCAAGATCTTTGTAACACTTTCCTGCTTGTGATCATTTGTTGCCAATATTCCCAGCAGTTTGAACTGCAAACTGTAACAATAGATCATGTTACCTTAGTAATATAAGAATACATTGTAGCTGTTGTGTTACACTGACTGAAGGATTGATTGAAACTGAAAGGCGGCCGTTTTGTGAACCCCGGGAAGCAGGATCTTTGATGATCGATCACGGGAGAACAAACCGAATCACGTAATGGCGACGTTTGAAAGCTCCTGCACCTCTGAGCCAATAGGAAGCCGTGACGTCATCAGGTTTGCCTTCCTGTTGGCCGGCGAGATGCCGGCACCCCCTTCGGAAGTCTGTATCTCGGGAATCAGGGGGTCCCCGTAGCTGAACTTAGTGGGGTTCAGCTCCGCAGACCCCTGCTTCAAACCTATGTTAAAACATATTAATCATTTTAAAAAGCAAATGCATTGCTCCTTTAATAGCTCAAAGTAGAGTAGTGGTATTAATGTCTAGACGAACAAGTCACCTGCCTAGGGCCTGCTGAGTCATGGGCAGTTATAATACCGGCAGTGCATGTGCCACTCACACACGTATGTGTCTGTCTCTTCATAGCCTAGCCTAAAGTCTGTATATATCCCAGTATGTGCTCCTAGGAGTGAATATATCCCTGTATGTGCTCATAGATGTGTATATATCCCTGTATGTGCTCCTAAGTGTGTATATATATATATATCTCTGTATGTGCTCCTAAGTATATATATATATAAATATCCCTGTATGTACTCATATGTGTGTATATATCCCTGTATGTGCTTCTAGGTGTGTATATATCCCTGTATGTGCTCCTAAGTGTATAAAAATCCCTGTATGTGCTCCTATGTGTGTATATATATATATATATATCCCTGTATGTGCTCCTAGGTGTGTATATATATATATATATATATATATATATATATATATATATATCCCTGTATGTGCTCCTAGGTGTGTATATATCCCTGTATGTGCTCCTAGGTGTATATATATATATATATATCCCTGTATGTGCTCGTACGTGTGTACATATCCCTGTATGTGCTCCTAAGGGTGTGTCTGTCCTTGTGAGTTCCCCTGTGTGTGCCCGTCTGTCTGTTTGTCTTTTTATGAGCCCGGTCTAGGACATTTGGTCGTGGCCATTTCGCCACGATCTGTCACCCGCTTTGCCGCTAAGTGCCCAAACTCCTACTCTAAAAACCCCTACCATCCTAACCACAAAAACCCCTTAAATTAACCCCCACAACCCATTAAATTACCCCCTACCGTAACCAGTAAAATGTATCATGGAAGCGGCCGGTGACGGAGGTTCAAGCAGCGAATCGGCTGCGCCGGAGGGTCTGCCTACGGCAAAACACCGGCGGTCATTTGGTGGCGGTGAAACGGCCAAATGCCCCATTCCACTATGAGCCCTGCGGTATATATACAGTATATATATATATGTATATGTGTATATATATATATGTATAAATATATGTATATGTATATGTATATGTATATGTATATATATATATATATATATATGTATCTGTATATGTATATGTATCTGTATATATATATATATATATATATATATATATATATATATATGACAGAAAACACAAAGTATACCGCATCAACACAATTCGTAACAGTTGCCCAAAAACTGTCCTAAGTATATGATAAAATATCAATAGACAGTGGTGCTCAAGGATAATAAATGTATTGCGCAACAAAAAAGTATCCTTATAATGAAGCACACGGGCATACCATGGATATAATTATAAATGCAAAATATATTAGTATAAAGATAAAAACAGGGAGAGAGAAATATAAAAGAGGAGGGGGACTCGCAACCGACAATACATATATACCATGAGGCAAAGGCACATAAATTGGTCAAGGAAATCACCAATGGCTGATATCATAAACAGCCAAGATGTATTGGAACACAAAGATTGGTAGCTCTCTGAGAGGCACCATTCTGTATAGTAACACAAACTGCAGACCTGTGTACTAGGAATAGAGATATGCCTGTAGTATAGCAATAGACTAAAATAAAGACAATGTTGTCTAAGATAATGTCAAAGAATAGGATAAGAGCGTGTATCACAATGATTGAGAATATTGATACATCACCAAAATTGTATAATTGATGTGACCAAAATACGAGTTGCAAAGGCCTCTTGTACTGGAAAAAGTCAGGGGTCCCCCTCCACAGACTCCCACTCCAACGCGTTTCGACTGAACGGTCTTCTTCGGGGAGTGGTGTTGGGAGTAATGAGCCAGTATATATAGGGGAGGCAGGAGAACAGAATTCGCGCCAAAAGTCTTTGAACAAATCAGCTGTAGCAAATGAAGGTGTGTCCCTGCCATCATCACGTCACGGAGTCTCCGACTATCCAGTTATCCCTCTCATTAGCCTGGGATTGTCGGGTCGCACTGATGATGTCATCACGTAGGGGAATCGCGGTATGACGCTGGTGACGTCATCACGTAAGGAGCGTCAGAGCGTACGGTGGTCATAGTAACCGCAGCAACATCAACAAAGTCACCAGGAGCCGAGAGGGAGCCTCATCCTAACTGCATATCTTCGAAGCTGTGTAGCGCTGCTTGCGTCATCACGTAAGGGGTATATGGACGTGCCGTCGTCATAGTAACCCCAGCGCTGTCGGCATTGGTTCAAAAATGCCAAGGAAAAGCCTCATCTGAACAGCATATGTTAAGGGCTATAAACAGCAAAGATGAGGTCTCATTTGAAAATACTGATAGTTCCTTGCTTCAATATCATAATTATAGTAGCACAATGAACATAAGAATCCATATTGAATATTACGGAATATGGTTCCATCATTGTGGGAAACAGATATAATAAAAAGTTCCCACAGCAGTGTCTGTAAGAACTCAATTGTTCTCTTGTATCTTGAATAAAGTGTCTTCTTCCTTCTTCATTTTCTAAAAAGAAACTGGAGTAGAAGCCGGTTGGAATGTACAACGGTAAGTTCCTTATTGTCATCATTATCCACAGGTCTTCATCAACGATTGTAGTCTTCAGAGTGGTAACTTTGTCTAAATATCCTGAAGGCCGGTCTTATAGGGCGATCTCATAGATGGAGTCACATGGCACATTATCCCAACAGGAAGTACTGGTCCAGAATATAGAGCATAAAGAGGAGCAGGAAGAAAAAACAAAGAAAGAACCATATATTCGAGCATCTTAAATCATAACAAAGTAATCTGGTGGACAAAACAATTAAAGGAACATAGCGAAGCCCAAATAATCATTAAGCCCCTGCGGGATCATGGGGTCCAACTGGACGATCCACCTACACTCCCTTCTCAACAGGGCCTTCTCTAAGTCACCACCACGGATACCCAGAGAGACCCTGTCGAAGGCGAACGCAGTGAGAACCGCACAGTCGGACCCATGATGAAAGCAGAAAATGACGGGCCACTGATGTGATCTTTTTATATGAGTCCAAGTCACGTCTCGCATTTTTGATGTTACGCGTGTGTTCAAGCACACGAAAGCGAACTTCCCTTGTGGTCATGCCGACATAGACAAGACCACAGGGGCAGGAAAGATGGTAAACCACTCCTTTACTCTTACAATTAAGTAAGGATAACACTTTATACGTACGTGACTTGGATGTATCAGGAAATGTAGTGGTTTGCTGCATATACCTACAAGCTGAACTAGTCCCGAACTTAAAGAAACCCGGCTTAATCTGTTTAGATAAAAAAGTGGAATTGACCTGAGGGGTATAATGGCTGTGTATTAGTTTGTCTCGCAGGTTTGGTGACCTGCGGCTGGCGAGACTCACATGGTCTCCCAATGAATTTTTAAGATCTGTATCAGTCATCAGAATTTTCCAACTGTTTTCCAACAATTGCCTGAGTGCCACTCGTGAGAGTTTGCTACAGCCTAAACCTAAATACAAAGGTAAAAAGCAAATAAGATTGTGAGCACTTTTAATCATCAGTGGTCTGACCTGAGGGGTATCCTACAAAAACATTGGAAAATTCCACTTTTTTATCTAAACAGATTAAGCCGGGTTTCTTTAAGTTCGGGACTAGTTCAGCTTGTAGGTATATGCCTCAAACCCAACTA
>NC_134494.1:17093988-17184728 GCF_040206685.1 Ascaphus truei | reverse complement strand
AACCATCTTTCCTGCCCCTGTGGTCTTGTCTATGTGGGCATGACCACAAGGAAGTTCGCTTTCGTGTGCTTGAACACACGCGAAACATCAAAATGCGAGACGTGACTTGGACTCATTTAAAAAGATCACATCAGTGGCCCGTCATTTTCCTGCTTTCATCATGGGTCCGACTGTGCGGTTCTCACTGCGTTCGCCTTCGACAGGGTCTCCTCTGGGTATCCGTGGTGGTGACTTAGAGAAGGCCCTGTTGAGAAGGGAGTGTAAGCGGATCGTCAGTTGGACACCATGATCCGCAGGGGCTTAATGATTATTTGGGCTTCGCTATGTTCCTTTAATTGTTTTGTCCCCCAGATTACTTTGTTATGATTTAAGATGCTCTAATATATGGTTCTTTCTTCTTTTTTCTTCCTGCTCCTCTTTATGCTCTATATCTGGACCAGTACTTCCTGTTGGGATAATGTGCCATGTGACTCCATCTATGAGATCGCCCTATAAGACCGGCCTTCAGGATATTTAGACAAAGTTACCACTCTGAGACTACAATCGATGATGAAGACCTGTGGATAATGATGACAATAAGGAACTTACCGTTGTACATTCCAACCGGCTTCTACTCTAGTTTCTTTTTAGAAAATGAAGAAGGAAGAAGACACTTTATTCAAGATACAAGGAGGAAACAATTGAGTTCTTACAGACACTGCTGTGGGAGCTTTTTGTTATATCTGTTTCCCACAATGATGGAACCATATTCCGTAATATTCAATATGGATTCTTATGTTCATTGTGCTACTATAATTATGATATGAAGCAATGAACTATCAGTATTTTCAATGAGACCTCATCTTGCGGTTTATAGCCCTTAACATATGCTGTTCAGATGAGGCTTTTCCTTGGCATTTTTCAACCATGCCGACACGCTGGGGTTACTATGATGACGGCACGTCCATTTACCCTTACGTGATGATGCTAGCAGCGCTACACAGCTTCGAAGATATGCAGTTAGGATGAGGCTCCCTCTCGGCTCCTGGTGACTTTGTTGATGTTGCTGCGGTTACTATGACCACCGTACGCTCTGACGCTCCTTACATGATGACGTCACCAGCGTCATACCGCGATTCCCCTACGTGATGACATCATCAGTGCGACCCGACAATCCCAGGCTAATGAGAGGGATAACTGATAGTCGGAGACTCCGTGACGTGATGATGGCAGGGACACACCTTCATTTGCTACAGCTGATTTGTTCAAAGACTTTTGGCGCGAATTCTGTTCTCCTGCCTCCCCTATATATACTGGCTCATTTCTCCCAACACCACTCCCCGAGAAGACCGTTCAGTCGAAACGCGTTGGAGTGGGAGTCTGTGGAGGGGGACCCCTCACTTTTTCCAGTACAAGAGGCCTTTGCACTCGTATTTTGGTCACATCAATTATACAATTTTGGTGATGTATCAATATTCTCAATCATTGTGATACACGCTCTTATCCTATTCCCTGACATTATCTTAGACAACATTGTCTTTATTTTAGTCTATTGCTATACTACAGGCATATCTCTATTCCTAGTACACAGGTCTGCAGTTTGTGTTACTATACAGAATGGTGCCTCTCAGAGAGCTACCAATCGTTGTGTTCCAATACATCTTGGCTGTTTATGATATCAGCCATGGTGATTTCCTTGACCAATTTATGTGCCTTTGTCCTCATGGTATATATGTATTGTCAGTTGCGAGTCCCCCTCCTCTTTTATATTTCTCTCTCCCTGTTTTTATCTTTATACTAATATATTTTGCATTTATAATTATATCCAGGGTATGTCCGTGTGCTTCATTAAAAGGATACTTTTTTGTTGCGCAATATATATATAATATATATATATATATATATACGATATATATATATATACAGTGTTCGACAAATCACCCAAAAATCTACTCGCCCAACCAAAAAACCTACTCGCCACCTAGTCCCGCCCCCAACCCCAACCCTAGTCCCGCCCAACCTCGCTTTAAAATAAAATATATAAATAAAATACATTTAATAAATTCCTAGTCAGAACAACATTCCTTTTTGACATAAATGTATTTATTGTATTACATTATACTACAATTAGTCCTTGTTACGTGTGTGTGTGTGTGTGTGTGTGTGTGTGTGTGTGTGTGTGTGTGTAAATGTCGATCTAGAAATAAAAGCCAGGTGTGAATGACTAGTTTCCTGAACCCTTAACCAGTGTCTGGACGCCCCCCGCTTCACAATATCTAAAGCAGCAATCCCGCATGGGATCTTACCTGATCCGCAGTCCCTCAATGTCCAGGTACCCTCATTCCCGCAATGTTATACATTGGAGGGGAGGTTTTCCTTACCTGTCTTCTAGGTTAGAGGGGGTTCCGATGTCTTCTGTGTGAAGCTCAAGTCAGATCTGTAAGAAAGCAGTATAGGTTATAGCGGTGTAGTATAGGCTGTTAAGATATATAGGGTAAATAAGAGATCCAGAAACAAAGTGTGAGACAGACCCAGAGAGAGGGTAAGAGAGAGAAGGGGTGAGAGGGTGAGAGAGAGAGGGGGTGAGAGGGTGAGAGAGAGAGGGGGTGAGAGGGTGAGAGGGAGAGGGAGAGAGGGGGTGAGAGGGAGAGTGAGAGGGGGTGAGAGGGAGAGAGAGAGAGGGGGTGAGAGGGAGAGAGAGAGGGTAAGAGGGAGAGTGAGAGGGTGTGAGAGAGAGAGGGTGTGAGAGAGAGAGGGTGTGAGAGAGAGAGGGTGTGAGAGAGAGAGGGTGTGAGAGAGATAGAGGGTGTGAGAGAGATAGAGGGTGTGTGACAGATAGAGGGTGTGTGAGAGAGAGAGGGTGTGAGAGAGAGAGGGTGTGAGAGAGAGAGAGGGTGTGTGAGAGAGAGAGAGAGAGAGAGAGAGAGAGGGTGTGAGAGATAGAGAGGGAGAGGGTGTGAGAGAGGGTGTGAGAGAGAGGGTGTGAGAGAGAGAGGGTGTGAGAGAGGGTGTGAGAGAAAGAGAGGGTGTGAGAGAGAGAGGGTGTGAGAGAGAGAGGGTGTGAGAGAGAGAGGGTGTGAGAGAGAGAGAGAGGGTGTGAGAGAGAGAGGGTGTGAGAGAGGGTGTGAGAGAGAGAGGGTGTGAGAGAGAGAGGGTGTGAGAGAGAGAGGGTGTGAGAGAGAGAGGGTGTGAGAGAGAGAGGGTGTGAGAGAGAGAGGGTGTGAGAGAGAGAGGGTGTGAGAGAGAGGGTGTGAGAGAGAGAGAGAAGGTGTGAGAGAGAGAGAAGGTGTGAGAGAGAGGATAGAGGGTGTGAGAGAGAGAGAGAGAGAGAGAGAGAGAAAGGGTGTGAGAGAGAGAGAGAGGGTGTGAGAGAGAGAGGATGTGAGAGAGAGGCTGTGAGAGAGAGAGGGTGTGAGAGAGAGGGTGTGAGAGAGAGAGAAGGTGTGAGAGAGAGAGAAGGTGTGAGAGAGAGATAGAGGGTGTGAGAGAGAGAGAGAAAGAGAGAGAAAGGGTGTGAGAGAGAGAGAGAGAGAGAGAGAGAGAGAGGGTGTGTGAGAGAGAGAGGGTGTGTGTGAGAGAGAGAGGGTGTGTGTGAGAGAGAGAGAGGGTGTGTGAGAGAGAGAGGGTGTGTGTGAGAGAGAGAGAGGGTGTGTGAGAGAGAGAGGGTGTGTGTGAGAGAGAGAGGGTGTGTGTGAGAGAGAGAGGGTGTGTGTGAGAGAGAGAGGGTGTGTGTGTGAGAGAGAGGGTGTGTGTGAGAGAGAGAGGGTGGTGTGAGAGAGAGAGGGTGTGAGAGAGAGAGGTGTGAGAGAGAGGGTGTGAAAGAGAGAGAGGGTGTGTGAGAGAGAGAGAGAGAGAGAGAGAGAGAGGGTGTGTGAGAGAGAGAGAGAGAGAGAGGGTGTGTGAGAGAGAGAGAGAGAGGGTGTGTGAGAGAGAGAGGGTGTGAGAGAGAGGGTGTGAGAGAGAGGGTGTGAGAGAGAGAGAGGGTGTGAGAGAGAGAGAGGGTGTGAGAGAGAGAGAGAGAGCGAGAGAGAGAGAGAGAGAGAGAGAGTGAGAGAGAGAGAGAGAGAGAGAGTGTGAGAGAGAGAGAGGGTGTGGGAGAGAGAGAGGGTGTGAGAGAGAGAGAGGGTGTGAGAGAGAGAGAGAGGGTGTGTGTGAGAGAGAGAGAGGGTGTGAGAGAGAGGGTGTGAGAGAGAGAGAGAGAGAGAGAGAGGGTGAGGGTGAGAGAGAGAGAGGCTGTGTGAGAGAGAGAGAGGTGAGAGAGAGAGAGGCTGTGTGAGAGAGAGAGAAGGTGTGAGAGAGAGAGGGTGTGAGAGAGAGAGAGAGGGTGTGTGAGAGAGGAGGTGTGTGAGAGAGAGGGTGTGAGAGAGAGAGGGTGTGAGAGAGAGAGGGTGTGAGAGAGAGAGGGTGTGAGAGAGAGAGGGTGTGAGAGAGAGGGTGTGAGAGAGAGAGAGAAGGTGTGAGAGAGAGAGAAGGTGTGAGAGAGAGATAGAGGGTGTGAGAGAGAGAGAGAGAGAGAGAGAGAGAGAGAAAGGGTGTGAGAGAGTGAGAGAGGGTGTGAGAGAGAGAGGATGTGAGAGAGAGGCTGTGAGAGAGAGAGGGTGTGAGAGAGAGGGTGTGAGAGAGAGAGAAGGTGTGAGAGAGAGAGAAGGTGTGAGAGAGAGATAGAGGGTGTGAGAGAGAGAGAGAAAGAGAGAGAAAGGGGTGTGAGAGAGAGAGAGAGAGAGAGAGAGAGAGAGAGAGAGAGGGTGTGTGAGAGAGAGAGGGTGTGTGTGAGAGAGAGAGGGTGTGTGTGAGAGAGAGAGGGGTGTGTGAGAGAGAGAGGGGTGTGTGAGAGAGAGAGAGGTGTGTGAGAGAGAGGGTGTGTGTGAGAGAGAGAGGGTGTGTGTGAGAGAGAGAGGGTGTGTGTGAGAGAGAGAGGGTGTGTGTGTGAGAGAGAGGGTGTGTGTGAGAGAGAGAGGGTGGTGTGAGAGAGAGAGGGTGTGAGAGAGAGAGGTGTGAGAGAGAGGGTGTGAAAGAGAGAGAGGGTGTGTGAGAGAGAGAGAGAGAGAGAGAGAGAGGGTGTGTGTGTGAGAGAGAGAGAGAGAGAGGGTGTGTGAGAGAGAGAGAGAGAGGGGTGTGTGAGAGAGAGAGGGTGTGAGAGAGAGGGTGTGAGAGAGAGGGTGTGAGAGAGAGAGAGGGTGTGAGAGAGAGAGAGGGTGTGAGAGAGAGAGAGAGAGCGAGGAGAGAGAGAGAGAGAGAGAGTGAGAGAGAGAGAGAGAGAGAGAGTGTGAGAGAGGAGAGAGGGTGTGGGAGAGAGAGAGGGTGTGAGAGAGAGAGAGGGTTGTGAGAGAGAGAGAGAGGGTGTGTGTGAGAGAGAGAGAGAGAGAGAGAGGGTGAGGGTGAGAGAGAGAGGCTGTGTGCGAGAGAGCGAAGGTGTGAGAGAGAGAGGGTGTGAGAGAGAGAGAGAGGGTGTGTGAGAGAGAGAGGCTGTGTGAGAGAGAGCGGTGTCGTGAAGAGAGGGCTGCGCTGAGAGAGCGAGAGATGTGTGAGAGAGAGGGTGTGTGAGAGGGGGCGATAGAGAGAGGGTGGTGATTGGGTGGGGTGACGGGGTGATTGGGTGGGGTGGCGGGGTGACTGGGTGGTGTGACGGGGTGACTGGGTGGGGTGATGGGTGTGATTGGGTGGGGTGACGGGGTGACTGGGTGGGGTGACGGGGTGACTGGGTGACTGGGTGGGGTGACGGGGTGACTGGGTGGGGTGACGTGACGATTGGGTGGGTGACGTGACGATTGGTGGGGTGACGGGGTGACGATTGGGTGGGGTGTCGGGGTGATTGGGGGGTGGGGTGATGTGACACTTCTGGTATCCTACACACACACTCCCACACACACACACTCCCATGCATGCGCATGCGCACACACACACACACACACACACACACACCACACACATATATCCTGTGTCAATCTTTACCTCTCTGTCCCCCTTTGTATCCGTGTCTGTCTATCTGTGCCACCGAAATGACAGTGACATATAAGGTCAGTTATACCACGGCCATTGGCCCACGTAAGACCAAAGTGACCTAATGACAGTGACATGTTTAATGGGGCAGAGTGTCAGTTCCATGTAGGACAAAGGGGATCTATGATAGTGACATTTAATGGGTTAAATCTTGGTGATTGATGCGTTTCTTAAATGCAGAATCAGACAAATCAGCTCGGCCGGCGTGGGACAGAGGGATAGAGGCCTGCAGTGGGTGAGAGCCGGGTCCTGCCACAAGAGGACCGGCAGCCGGCCTGGCCAGAGGTCAGGCCCAACTTGGAGAGCCAGCCGGATGAGCCCCCTGCAGACCATCCATTAGGTAAGTCTGTTCTTTTTAAATATATATTGGGGAGTGGGGGTCTTGTTTATATGTATGGGGTGAGAGGTCTTTTTAATATGTATTGGGGGGAGTGGGGGTCTTGTTTATATGTATTGGGGTGAGAGGTCTTTTTAATATGTATTGGGGGAGTGGGGTCTTGTTTATATGTATTGGGGGTGAGAGGTCTTTTTAATATGTATTGGGGAGTGGGGTCTTGTTTATATGTATTGGGGGTGAGAGGTCTTTTTAATATGTATTGGGGGAGTGGGGGTCTTGTTTATATGTATTGGGGGAGTGGGGGTCTTGTTTATATGTATTGGGGGAGTGGGGGTCTTGTTTATATGTATTGGGGGAGTGGGGGTCTTGTTTATATGTATTGGGGGAGTGGGGGTCTTGTTTATATGTATTGGGTGAGTGGGGGGCTTTTTTAAATGTGTGGAGGGTTTTTTAAAACGTATTGGGGGAGTGGGGGCTTATAAAAACGTATTGGGGGAGTGGGGGCTTTAAAAATGTATTGAGGGAGTGAGGGGCTTTTTAAAACGTATTGGGGGAGTGGGGGCTTATAAAAACATTTGGGGAGTGGGGGCTTTAAAAATGTATTGAGGGAGTGAGGGGCTTTTTAAAATGTATTGGGGGAGTGGGGGCTTTTTAAAATGTATTGGGGGAGTGGGGGCTTTTTAAAATGTATTGGGGGAGTGGGATTATAGGTATTTTGTGGGGTGGGGGGATTGAGTGAGAGGAGAGAGGGGGAGAGGGAGTGAGTGAGTGAGTGAGTGAGGAAAATGAGGGAGTAAGAATGAGACGCAGGGGAAAGAAATACATGCAAGGCGGGAGAGGGGTGATTAAGGAAGAGGGAGTGAGACGGAGAAATACATGGGAAGAGGGTGGGAAATAGAGGCGACTCGTGAGGTGTGAAATGGGGGGGGAGGGGCTCGCAATACCGCCGGGGGCGGGGGGGGAGGGGCCCGGACATAACTCTAGTCCTGGGCCCCGGGAAATCTGTCTGCTGCCCTGACGGTGCTTGTGGTAACACTGTACTCACTAAACAAACTAACGTTAACTTATGTTAATTCCACGTTACCAGCCTCCCATTATACAGCACAGACGTTAGGGAAAATTAGATGCATATTATATGTAAATGAGCCACTAGTCAGAGGCGGAATGAGTGAATTGCGAGCCTGGGTATAGTATGGGAGCTGGGCCCTCCTTGCATAGGGTTGCCAGGTGTCCTGTATTGAACCGGATTGTCCTGTATTTTGACACTGTCCAGTAAACAGTTTGAGGTAACACTGGACATGTATGTGTATTACCTGTGTATTACCTCTCTGGACATGTATGTGTCCGGTTTTACCTCTCTGGACATAGTGACCTGACCGGCATGGGGGTGGGGGAGCCGTGGGATTTTCCCGAACAGGGAGAGAGCAGGGCTGTTGCTAGGGGGCTGGGCAGCTTCCGCCATCCTGTTTGGCTGCTGCTGTGTAATGTAGCCAATCAAGAGGAGGTGTTAGGACCTGAGGGGGCAAATCAGAGGAGAAAACAGTATGGAGCGGAGATGTGTGTGTGTGTGTGTGTGTCTCGAGTGTGTCGCACCTTTCATCATTGTGTACAGTATTTTTTCGAGAAGCCACATGGTAACCCTACTTGCAAACATAACATGTCAAAACAATAAACACCATTCACAATGTATAAATGGGGTTTATATGCACGCACCAAATTAACCCCCCACACACACCTTCCATACATACACGCACCAGATTATTTCCACACACCAATATACACTCATATACACACCTGCTCTCACTTGCGCCTCCCTGCCACCTCATTCCCTGCTAATGGTGGTAACCCATCTAATTTAATACCGACCAACCTTAAAACTCACGTCGCAAAAGAAGCCTCCCAACAGCCAGGACTCATGGCTACTGTCCCACATCCACAATCGTTACCTACCAACCTTTGTGGCCAAGCGCTGCCATCTACTGCACTTACTCCCTCACCTGCTGTCTCTGTAATTCTCCCGAAGGGAAGAAAATCAGGGAATGGCATTTCTGCTTTTGAGAAAGGCCTGTGTGGCCGAAACGTTAAGTCTATTGGCAATAAATTAGTTTATTGAGCAAATCCGTGGAGCCCTGATTTTCTTCCCTTCGTTATACCCTGGATTGATACAGAGAATCCTGAACCAGGAGCACCGGTAGTTGTATCCCCTTTTTTCTGATTATAATGGTGTGCAGCAATTTATCATTCTTCTATTCTGTAATTCTCCCAACATACCACTTAGATTGTAAGCTCTTCAGGGCAGGGATTTCCTTTCCTATTGTCTGCCCTCTCCTTGATAAAGGCAGTATTCTGCCGAAACGTTGGACCCTTTGGTGGCCCATTAAATTTGCTTTGCATACGACCGTGCTCCCATTCTCTACGCTGTTCTCCTCGGGGACGTCTGGACCTCCCTGGACCCAGTGCACCGGCCGATATGTACCCCCCTCCAGCACCATATTGCAGTGTGCATGCACCTCCTTACATGACATAACTATACCCCCCCAGTACAATGAGAATGTACAATCAGTATCAAATGCAACATTTGTATTCATACTAGGGCACAATATTCCTTTTCTAAAGTTAATGGTAGAGTGGGCACGCGAGGCTGATGGTTTGCCAAGGGCACCTAATGTTCTTGCACTGGCAGCAGCCTGTCAGTTACACAGCCAGTAGGAAGGGCTGGAGAATCCAGTCTGCACCTCCTCCCTGCTACCAGCAGGGAATACAGTGTGTGCCGCTGACCCTGCAGAACAGCCGGGAGGATGTGTCCCTAACCAGTCGGGGCCCTTGTGCAGCTGAACCGGCTGCACGTACGGTAGTATAAAAATCCCCTACTCATGAAGCTCTGGTAATGTTAACGCCACAATATGATGCTACGTTATTTAGGTTGGAAAGGGACCTACCGCCTATGCCGTTCAGCGGCCATGGACAGTCAGCCGAAGGCCGTTTCACCCCTATGGTAAGTGATTAGTGTTAGCATTCAGTTAAGGTTTTTAGGGTTAGGTTACGGCGTTAGAGTAATGGGTTAAGGTTAAGATTGTTAGGGGTTTTAGGTTAAGGGGTTAACGGGATAAGGCAAGACGTTAAGGTTATGGGTTTTTTAGGGTAAGGCTATAGAGGGTTACCTTGGTGGAGAAATGGTTGACGGCTAAATGTCCCGGCAGCTAAATGGCGGTAGCGGTTTATTGTCCCATACCTAAACTTGGTGTTTCTCCCTTCCAGACACTGAAATAGGGTAAAAGCAATAGCCAAAAGCCATATTCAAGTGTCTGGCTGGGAGTCACGCCAGGTTAGAAATGACTTAAATAACATTGTGTTACTTCCCTGCTTATCCTCTCCCCCAGAAGCCCTGTCTAGGAGTAATGCCAAGACATGAATAGCTTTGCATTATTTACAGCTGACGTAGTGTTGGCCTAAAATAAATATGATGTTATTCTAATGCTGCAGTGCATAATAGTAAACAAAAGGGTTTGCTGTACACCCAAAAAAATAAAAATAAATACATACAGTTTACCGGTGATGCTGGTTCAAGGAGTACCTGTCAAGGTTATTCCAGGTCTATGCTAAAGAAAAATGGATCCAATGCGCTACGGATTTGATAATAAAGCTATTTATTTGTGCCACACAACGTTTCGACCTGAACAGGTCTTTATCAAGATGCCTAGTCACCTAGTCGAAACGTTGTGTGGCACAAATACCTTTATTATCAAATCTGTAGAGCGTTGGATCCATTTTTCTTTAGAGTAGTACATAATAGCTCACAAAGTCTATATTTCACGGAGTTTAGTAAGTCTGGGCCTTAAGTCAACCTTTCCAACATTCACACGTGGGTATCAAACACATGCGAATGTTGGAAAGGTGACACTTTGTGACACTTAAGGTACATTACTATCTGGTTTGTATCTGTTTTATATATAACTGCTACTGTAATAAAAATGGCGGGGGATATTAAGTATTTTAATCAATCTGGTACCTCAGTGGTTAATGAGGCTACAGTTTGACTTAGAAATAGTTTTCATGACAAGTCAAGACCCTTCCTGTGTCTGTGCTGATCTACAAAGAGGGCTTAATTGGGGAGGGGGGGGCTATCACTGATGGCCCACTAAAAGTAATACATGTGTAGTTTGGAATGCTGTGGATGATAGCCAGATCTTGGGCTGTCAGCCTCAAAGAAAACTGTAACATTCTTGAAATATCACTGTGCATCACAAAGAGAGGTGACAAACAGGTCACCACTTAGTTAGAGGACTTTATTACAAATTAGGATATCATGTGATAACATCTACAGAATATTCTAAAGAATATTGTTTAGATATTTGTACTCGTTGCAAGGAGACAGACGCAATAAGGCCAAACACCCGAGGTTTAGGAGATGGCAAGGGACAGATATTTATTTGCCACTCAAATTTAGGATCAAGCTGGTCAAAATTAGTATTGTTACATTCAGCAAAGTTGCCTGAACCTATTGATATGACTCACGTGTGTCTAAGTATTAGAGGAATGAAGATAGGAGGTTTTTTATATATTAGGTCAGATTTTAAACATCACAAGAGGAGTTACATAGTTACATAGTTACATAGTAGATGAGGTTGAAAAAAGACGTACATCCATCAAGTTCAACCTATGCTAAATTTAGACAACAGATACTTTATCCTATATCTATACTAACTTATTGATCCAGGGGAAGGCAAACAAAAAACCCCAGTAAATAAGGCACCTGGTCCCGATGGCATATATCCAAGAGTTCTCAAGGAGTTACGCTCAGTAATAGCCAAACCATTATATTTAATATTCAAGGACTCCATTTCCACAAGCTCAGTACCACAAGATTGGCATAAAGCAGATGTGGTGCCTTGTAAGAGATGTGTGCAGAGGTATGCAATGGAGACCGTTTTTAAGGTGAAATTAAAATAAGGCTTTATTGCGCCTTTCCCTTTTAACACAGCAAAACATATGAAAACAACAAACGCCTGTCCCTGTTTAAGGGCTAACTTACTTCCCCAGTCCCTTTCTCCAGGGCTGGAGGGATACTCCCATTACCACCCTATTACCCAAAGTCTCAAGAGATACCTTAAAGCAGGTGGCCCTTCATGTCAGTCTCTGGTAGGTTCCTGGGTCCCCTGTGTTCAGGAGTATAAGTCTCTGGGTGTCTTGATCTCAGCACCCCTTTGTGCTCAAGACAGTCTGTGTGCAGGCTTCTCTGCTTTCCTGTGTCAGCTCCAAATGTCAGCTCAGGAAAATCCTCTTCCTGTGTCTCACATGACACTATTTCACAGAGCTCTGAGGGAGCTCTAATCAGCCAGGTGGAGTTGATTGCAGGGGTGAAATTAACCAGCACACTGCTAGATTAGAGGCAAGATTCTTAACAGGGATAAGACCCTGTTACACACCTCCCCTGTTTGTGGGAAGCTCGGGCTTACCATGGCCGAAGCCCATCCTTCCACTCTCATTCTAGATATCTCTGTGACTTGAATGAGAGTGGATGGAGGAAGAGAACCCTCAGTCCCGCTGGGATTGGAGCCCTTTCTCCAGTTTATTTGTGTCTCCTCCTGAAGGTGCTTGAGATCAGCACTCCTCAGTCGCTCGAGGAGAACTTTTTCCAAGTAAAGTCTTTTTACCGAGTGCGCGGGCATGAGATTTCCCTTGCGTCGGGCGCTCCTCTTTTTGTAGGCAGATTGTATGGCGACAGTTGCAGAGCGTTTGAAAGTAACCCTTTGATTTTTCCGCTCTTGAAGCTGTCCTTCTGCACTCTTTCCACTCCATGGTGTTGCCAGTTCAGATTCTTTGGGATTGAGTTGCAATTCCACCTCCAGAGAATGTCCCATCTTTTCAGCTTCATCCACTAAGGATTCTTCTGATTTTGATTCTGCACGTCTACCTTTCTGTTTTGCCTGGTGGCCAGCTAAAGGTTTTGCTAGTGCTTGCTTAGGTGATTTAGACTTTGCAACCTTGTTTTTCAGATGAGCGGTGTTCCCAGCTCTCACTGTATCCTTTTTCCTTTGTTTTTTTGTGGCTGTGGGATACCGACGCTTGGTCAGGGTCAATACTTGTCCTTGTAGTACTGTCATCTCATCTGCGAGAGATCCCGGTTTTTTGAGTGCTTCTTGCAAGTCTGTTCTCAGGGAATTTATCTGCGCACTTTGCTTTCTCTGAGTTTGTATCAGTATCTCCTTCATATTCTGGAGCTCTGTAATGTTTATCGTCAAGGTTGCCGCTGCGTCTGTTTTCTCCTTGGTGTACTGACTCAAGTAACAGACTCTCTGTCTCTCCAGCTCTTGCTCCAGTTTCTGGGCCTTCTCCCGCTCCCTCTCATACAGAGTCACCTGGTATCGAAGCTCCGCCTCCAACGATGCTCTGGTGACATGCAGCGTGGCCTTTAGCTCCTCATACTGCTCTGTGGGGGGACACAGGGTATTCAGACGTTCCTGCAGCGTTTTTACCTCTTTAGCAGCCTGCAGATTTTCTTCCTGCAGAGTTCGCTGCTTCTCCTCTGTATTCTGGAGGTGTGTATGCAGACCTTGTAGTTGGTTCTGCAGTCGGTGCTCTGCTTCAACCTTTTCACCTTCCAGAAGTTTCTTTATTTTTTCAAACTCGTGGAGCTTTTCATTCTTTCCATTGACGTGGTCTGTCAACTCAGAATTTTCCTTTTTTAATCTTAAATTTTCTCTTTTTCCAGTCTCTAATATTCAGGACCTTCTTGTAGTCCGTCTTCCATTTTCGCACCTCTGCTTGGAGACCGACTGTCTCCTGGCGTGAGACTTCCATCTCTAGGTTGAGGGTCTGAAGCTCCTTCTGAGAGACTTTGAGATCTATATTAAGATTGACAATAGTTTTTTTAGAATTGTGCAGCTCCTCAGCGAGACTGTGAAGTTCCTTTTTGGCGTCTTCCAGTTTTGTCCGGCAGCTGCCGATCTCGTGGTGTGAGGCATCCAGTGCTGTGCGGAGATTATGAACCTCTTTCTGGGATATGTCCACCTCTGTCCGGACACTGTTGACCTCCTGATGTGAGGCATTCAGTTCTATGCGGAGAGTGTGAACCTCATTCTGAGAGACTTCCACCTCTCTATGGCACTTGCGAACTTCTTGCTGAAAGACTGTAATCTCCTTCAGTGCCTCCTCATATTTCTGCTTCAGATTGGCAATCAGTCTATCAGATTTGCTCTGTTTTTCATCCATGGCGGTAATAGTAACGTTTGCTATATCTAGATCTGTCCTTAGATCCTCCAAGTCGGTCCCGGATTCAGAATACAGTTTGAGAACAGTCTTCTGTAGTTCAGCATTATCTTCCCTCTCCAGTTTCAATTGTTCCCGGAGCAGATCACAGTCACGCCTGGCAATTTTCAGGGCATCTTCAGGGCCGGTCAAGGGATTGTCACTCACTGGTTCCGGCTCCGCTTCCCTGGGATGGTTGGTTGAGGGTTCCTCACTGTTGGCACCGGACAGACACTTCTTTGGGGTACACGACTTCTGCCTTGGGCCCTCTGGATATTCGGTCATCCGCGGGATGAATTCTCCATTTTTTCTAGGCTGCAGGGCATCTCGGACCCCCTTTCTCTCCGCGGGATCTGCGGATGTGTCTGTTCTTTCCACGGTAAGTGAAGACCCTTTTTTCTTTTTCCGCCTTTTTGTTTTTGACGACTCCGTCCCATCAGGGATATTGGGGTCTCCGTCTTTATTTGAAATTTCAGCAGCTTCACTGTATCCGCCATGTTTTCCTTGCAGTTGCGTTAGGTGGCGTAAATATTCAGCGATCTGCTGTTCCCGCTCTTCCTCCCGCCGATCACATTCGTCATCATAGAGAGCGGTCTTTTCTGTTCGTGCCGAGTTCAGGCACCCCCACCATTCCTGGGGTGTTCTGTGGGTGTGATTCGGTTCGGGTTCCCCGTAAGAGATGTCTTCCTCCTTATCGGATTGGAAGGGCCACTCTTCTGTGGGGTAGGGTTCATTACAGGAACAGCGCATCTTGTCCTCCATTTTGGGGTTATCAGGTGTATTTTTATTCCTGACCTCAGGAGGCGCTATTGCAGCTGTTATCACTGCATTTGCTAGAACCCCAAATTGTGGTAGACCTACAGGTGGGCATATTTTGCTTGTACAGGTCGCAGCTCTCACAGGCATCTCTGTAGACTTTTTCTTCCCTTGGGTAAGTTTTACAATAATAGCAGTACTGTGCATGCATTCACTCATCGTCTGAATAAGGCCTGAAGGGACACTGCTCTGTGTGGTAGGGTTCTTTAAACCCAGGAACACATTTTCTTCCCCATTTTTGCAGAGTCTGTATTTGACTTCAGCTGGGCGGCCATTTTAAATTCCCAGAATCAGTACCTTGCGTCGGTCACCGTCTGTAAAAGTTTCCCTGCTGCAGCACAGTCTTGCATCAATTTTCACACTTTTCTGCATATACTCCATTCACAGCTGTTAGTCCTATGCGGTGTGGAAGCCTTTACTTCCAGAATCAGTACCGTTTGTGGGTCACTGTCAGTATTCACTGCTTCAGCATATTTTTTTTTTAAAGAAAACAATAAACAAAGCCTAGCTCCACTGGAGCGCTAACACACTTCTTGAATCCTGACTACTGCTGGAAGGCAAAGCCCCTTTATCAACAACCATACTGTATTACACATCATTGTGATAGGCAAGTAAGGTTTACCTGCTTCAGCGGTCTCTCTCTCTCCTCTTGGGATTGGGGAAAAGAGTCCATCTGTGGTTTTGTGGCTTTCTTCAGTGCAGTGTAGACTTCCTGCCTGGATGTGTATCCCTTTAATTCTGGTCCCTGCTGCATGAGATTCTTTGCTTTGTAGCTCAGGCTGTTTGCAGGAACTATATGCAGGAAAATAAGCACAACATTTTTCACAGGCAGTGCAGTTTTGCTGCCTGGATGTGTTTGTTTGGTTTTGTTGCTCAGACTGTTTGCAGGAACTATTTAGCGGATAAGCACAAACATTTTCACAGGCAGTCTCCGGGGCCCCTTTGAACTTCAAGGGCCACCTCTCATCCCAACTTCTGACACCATATGTAAGAGATGTGTGCAGAGGTATGCAATGGAGACCGTTTTTAAGGTGAAATTAAAATAAGGCTTTATTGCGCCTGTCCCTTTTAACACAGCAAAACATATGAAAACAACAAACGCCTGTCCCTGATTAAGGGCTAACTTATTTCCCCAGTCCCTTTCTCCAGGGCTGGAGGGATACTCCCATTACCACCCTATTCCCCAAAGTCTCAAGAGATACCTTAAAGCAGGTGGCCCTTCATGTCAGTCTCTGGTAGGTTCCTGGGTCCCCTGTGTTCAGGAGTATAAGTCTCTGGGTGTCTTGATCTCAGCACCCCTTTGTGCTCAAGACAGTCTGTGTGCAGGCTTCTCTGCTTTCCTGTGTCAGCTCCAAATGTCAGCTCAGGAAAATCCTCTTCCTGTGTCTCACATGACACTATTTCACAGAGCTCTGAGGGAGCTCTAATCAGCCAGGTGGAGTTGATTGCAGGTGTGCAATTAACCAGCACACTGCTAGATTAGAGGCAAGATTCTTAACAGGGATAAGACCCTGTTACACACCTCCCCTGTTTGTGGGAAGCTCGGGCTTACCATGGCCAAAGCCCATCCTTCCACTCTCATTCTAGATATCTCTGTGACTTGAATGAGAGTGGATGGAGGAAGAGAACCCTCAGTCCCGCTGGGATTGGAGCCCTTTCTCCAGTTTATTCGTATCTCCTCCTGAAGGTGCTTGAGATCAGCACTCCTCAGTCGCTCGAGGAGAACTTTTTCCAAGTAAAGTCTTTTTACTGAGTGCGCGGGCATGAGATTTCCCTTGCGTCGGGCGCTCCTCTTTTTGTAGGCAGATTGTATGGCGACAGTTGCAGAGCGTTTGAGAGTAACCCTTTGATTTTTCCGCTCTTGAAGCTGTCCTTCTGCACTCTTTCCACTCCATGGTGTTGCCAGTTCAGATTCTTTGGGATTGAGTTGCAATTCCACCTCCAGAGAATGTCCCATCTTTTCAGCTTCATCCACTAAGGATTCTTCTGATTTTGATTCTGCACGTCTACCTTTCTGTTTTGCCTGGTGGCCAGCTAAAGGTTTTGCTAGTGCTTGCTTAGGTGATTTAGACTTTGCAACCTTGTTTTTCAGATGAGCGGTGTTCCCAGCTCTCACTGTATCCTTTTTCCTTTGTTTTTTTGTGGCTGTGGGATACCGACGCTTGGTCAGGGTCAATACTTGTCCTTGTAGTACTGTCATCTCATCTGCGAGAGATCCCGGTTTTTTGAGTGCTTCTTGCAAGTCTGTTCTCAGGGAATTTATCTGCGCACTTTGCTTTCTCTGAGTTTGTATCAGTGTCTCCTTCATATTCTGGAGCTCTGTAATGTTTATCGTCAAGGTTGCCGCTGCGTCTGTTTTCTCCTTGGTGTACTGACTCAAGTAACAGACTCTCTGTCTCTCCAGCTCTTGCTCCAGTTTCTGGGCCTTCTCCCGCTCCCTCTCATACAGAGTCACCTGGTATCGAAGCTCCGCCTCCAACGATGCTCTGGTGACATGCAGCGTGGCCTTTAGCTCCTCATACTGCTCTGTGGGGGGACACAGGGTATTCAGACGTTCCTGCAGCGTTTTTACCTCTTTAGCAGCCTGCAGATTTTCTTCCTGCAGAGTTCGCTGCTTCTCCTCTGTATTCTGGAGGTGTGTATGCAGACCTTGTAGTTGGTTCTGCAGTCGGTGCTCTGCTTCAACCTTTTCACCTTCCAGAAGTTTCTTTATTTTTTCAAACTCGTGGAGCTTTTCATTCTTTCCATTGACGTGGTCTGTCAGCTCAGAATTTTCCTTTTTTAATCTTAAATTTTCTCTTTTTCCAGTCTCTGTAATATTCAGGACCTCCTTGTAGTCCGTCTTCCATTTTCGCACCTCTGCTTGGAGACCTACTGTCTCCTGGCGTGAGACTTCCATCTCTAGGTTGAGGGTCTGAAGCTCCTTCTGAGAGACTTTGAGATCTATATTAAGATTGACAATAGTTTTTTTAGAATTGTGCAGCTCCTCAGCGAGACTGTGAAGTTCCTTTTTGGCGTCTTCCAGTTTTGTCCGGCAGCTGCCGATCTCGTGGTGTGAGGCATCCAGTGCTGTGCGGAGATTATGAACCTCTTTCTGGGATATGTCCACCTCTGTCCGGACACTGTTGACCTCCTGGTGTGAGGCATTCAGTTCTATGCGGAGAGTGTGAACCTCATTCTGAGAGACTTCCACCTCTCTATGGCACTTGCGAACTTCTTGCTGAAAGACTGTAATCTCCTTCAGTGCCTCCTCATATTTCTGCTTCAGATTGGCAATCAGTCTATCAGATTTGCTCTGTTTTTCATCCATGGCGGTAATAGTAACGTTTGCTATATCTAGATCTGTCCTTAGATCCTCCAAGTCGGTCCCGGATTCAGAATACAGTTTGAGAACAGTCTTCTGTAGTTCAGCATTATCTTCCCTCTCCAGTTTCAATTGTTCCCGGAGCAGATCACAGTCACGCCTGGCAATTTTCAGGGCATCTTCAGGGCCGGTCAAGGGATTGTCACTCACTGGTTCCGGCTCCGCTTCCCTGGGATGGTTGGTTGAGGGTTCCTCACTGTTGGCACCGGACAGACACTTCTTTGGGGTACACGACTTCTGCCTTGGGCCCTCTGGATATTCGGTCATCCGCGGGACGAATTCTCCATTTTTTCTAGGCTGCAGGGCATCTCGGACCCCCTTTCTCTCCGCGGGATCTGCGGATGTGTCTGTTCTTTCCACGGTAAGTGAAGACCCTTTTTTCTTTTTCCGCCTTTTTGTTTTTGACGACTCCGTCCCATCAGGGATATTGGGGTCTCCGTCTTTATTTGAAATTTCAGCAGCTTCACTGTATCCGCCATGTTTTCCTTGCAGTTGCGTTAGGTGGCGTAAATATTCAGCGATCTGCTGTTCCCGCTCTTCCTCCCGCCGATCACATTCGTCATCATAGAGAGCGGTCTTTTCTGTTCGTGCCGAGTTCAGGCACCCCCACCATTCCTGGGGTGTTCTGTGGGTGTGATTCGGTTCGGGTTCCCCGTAAGAGATGTCTTCCTCCTTATCGGATTGGAAGGGCCACTCTTCTGTGGGGTAGGGTTCATTACAGGAACAGCGCATCTTGTCCTCCATTTTGGGGTTATCAGGTGTATTTTTATTCCTGACCTCAGGAGGCGCTATTGCAGCTGTTATCACTGCATTTGCTAGAACCCCAAATTGTGGTAGACCTACAGGTGGGCATATTTTGCTTGTAGAGGTCGCAGCTCTCACAGGCCTCTCTGTAGACTTTTTCTTCCCTTGGGTAAGTTTTACAATATTAACAGTACTGTGCATGCATTCACTCATCGTCTGAATAAGGCCTGAAGGGACACTGCTCTGTGTGGTGGGGTTCTTTAAACCCAGGAACACATTTTCTTCCCCATTTTTGCAGAGTCTGTATTTGACTTCAGCTGGGCGGCCATTTTAAATTCCCAGAATCAGTACCTTGCATCAGTCACCGTCTGTAAAAGTTTCACTGCTTCAGCACAGTCTTGCATCAATTTTCACACTTTTCTGCATATACTCCATTCACAGCTGTTAGTCCTATGCGGTGTGGAAGCCTTTACTTCCAGAATCAGTACCGTTTGTGGGTCACTGTCTGTATTCACTGCTTCAGCACATTTTTTTTTTAAAGAAAACAATAGACAAAGCCTAGCTCCACTGGAGCGCTAACTCACTTCTTGAATCCTGACTACTGCTGGAAGGCAAGGCCCCTTTATCAACAACCATACTGTATTACACATCATTGTGATAGGCAAGTAAGGTTTACCTGCTTCAGCAGTCTCTCTCTCTCCTCTTGGGATTGGGGAAAAGAGTCCATCTGTGGTTTTGTGGCTTTCTTCAGTGCAGTGTAGATTTCCTGCCTGGATGTGTATCCCTTTAATTCTGGTCCCTGCTGCATGAGATTCTTTGCTTTATAGCTCAGGCTGTTTGCAGGAACTATATGCAGGAAAATAAGCACAACATTTTTCACAGGCAGTGCAGTTTTGCTGCCTGGATGTGTTTGTTTGGTTTTGTTGCTCAGACTGTTTGCAGGAACTATTCAGGGAAAAGCACAAACATTTTCACAGGCAGTCTCCGGGGCCCCTTTGAACTTCAAGGGCCACCTCTCATCCCAACTTCTGACACCATATGTAAGAGATGTGTGCAGAGGTATGCAATGGAGACCGTTTTTAAGGTGAAATTAAAATAAGGCTTTATTGCGCCTGTCCCTTTTAACACAGCAAAACATATGAAAACAACAAACGCCTGTCCCTGTTTAAGGGCTAACTTATTTCCCCAGTCCCTTTCTCCAGGGCTGGAGGGATACTCCCATTACCACCCTATTCCCCAAAGTCTCAAGAGATACCTTAAAGCAGGTGGCCCTTCATGTCAGTCTCTGGTAGGTTCCTGGGTCCCCTGTGTCCAGGAATATAAGTCTCTGGGTGTCTTGATCTCAGCACCCCTTTGTGCTCAAGACAGTCTGTGTGCAGGCTTCTCTGCTTTCCTGTGTCAGTTCCAAATGTCAGCTCAGGAAAATCCTTCTCCTGTGTCTCACATGACACTATTTCACAGAGCTCTGAGGGAGCTCTAATCAGCCAGGTGGAGTTGATTGCAGGTGTGCAATTAACCAGCACACTGCTAGATTAGAGGCAAGATTCTTAACAGGGATAAGACCCTGTTACATGCCTATATTTAAAAAGGGAGCTAGATCACAACCGGGAAATTACAGACCTGTAAGCCTATTTTCAATAGTGGGGAAACTACTTGAAGGTTTAATACGGGATAATATTCAGGAATACTTAATGGAAACAAAATTATTAGTAATAGTCAGCATGGATTTATGAAGGATAGATCATGCCAAAATAACCTTATTTGTTCTTTGAGGAGATAAGTAGGAATTTAGACCAGGGTAATGCAGTTGATGTGGTCTACTTAGATTTTGCAAAGGCTTTTGATACGGTGCCACACGAGGTTAGTGTACAAAATAAAGAAAGTTGGACTCAGTAATAATATATGCACCTGGATTGAAAACTGGTTAAAGGACAGACAACAGAGGGTTGTCATAAATGGAACTTTTTCAGGTTGGGCTAAAGTCGTGAGAGGAGTTCCTCAGGGATCGGTACTGGGACCCCTGCTTTTTAACTTGTTTATTAATGACCTTGAGGTTGGCATCGAGAGCAAAGCCTCCATCTTTGCTGATGATACTAAATTGTGTAAGGTAGTAGAATCAGAGCAGGATGTAATTTCTCTCCAGAAGGACTTGGAGAGACTGGAAACGTGGGTAGGTAAATGGCAGATGATGGAAGGGAAGTAAACATAATTATGCCCCTTTACAAAGCATTAGTAAGACCACATCTTGAATATGGAGTACAATTTTGGGCACCAATCCTAAGAAAAGACATTATGGAACTAGAGAGAGTGCAGAGAAGAGCCACCAAATTAATATAGGGGATGGACAATCTAACTTATGAGGAGAGACTAGCTAAATTAGATCTATTTACATTAGAAAAGAGGCGTCTAAGAGGGGATATGATAACTATATACAAATATATTCAGGGACAATACAAGGAGCTTTCAAAATAACTATTTATCCCACAGGCAGTACAAAGGACTCTGGGGCATCCCTTAAGGTTGGAGGAAATGAGATTTCACCAGCAACAAAGGAAAGGGTTCTTTACAGTAAGGGCAGTTAAAATGTGGAATTCAGTACCCATGGAGACTGTGATGGCAGATACAATAGATTTGTTCAAAAAAAGGTTGGCTATCTTTTTAGAAAGGAAAGGTATACAGGGATATACCAAATAAGTATACATGGGAAGGATGTTGATCCATGGATTAATCCGATTTTTAATTCTTAGAGTCAGGAAGGAATTTATTTTTCCCCGTATGAGATATCATTGGATGATATGACACTGGGGTTTTTTGTTTGCCTGCCTCTGGATCAATAAGTAAGTATAGATATAGGATAAAGTATCTGTTGTCTAAATTTAGCATAGGTTGAACTTGATGGACGTATGTCTTTTTCAACCTCATCTACTATGTAACTGTATTTGTAACCATGTATTATTTGTTTTACTCTGTGCCCAGGACATACTTGAAAACGAGAGGTAACTCTCAATGTATTACTTCCTGGTAAAATATTTTATAAATAAATAAATAAATAAATGTAACTATGTAGCTATGTAATGTCTCATGGCGACTATGGGTCTTCACATCTTCTGAAAAGGATTGCCTTAAAGAGGCCAGATTGGGGACATCGCCTTAAGGTGGGTTACACTAATGGGTGTACACGGTAGCTCACCCCAGCAAGTCTGAGCTGTGGGGGAAGATATGTGAGGGACTGGAGGGTTAACTCCCTCACTCTAAGCGTAGGCAGATTAAACCCTAGATGTATGCTGTGCTGTGAGGTGGACAATTAGCTCCAGAGCAGGGCTTTAAAAGGCAGGAAGTGACTCCCTGTCAGTGCAACCTGTTCCAGAACCTGCAGAGGCTGTGGGGACTGCCCAGAAGGGTGTATCTGGGAGCTGCACGACCCTGTGGCCGTGAACCAGGTTAGCCAGGAGGAAGTCAAGCTGCTCAGAGGATGTGCCTGGCACAGGAGATTAAGTTTCCTCAGAAGTATAAAGTAGAAAACAATTTAGCCTGCCTTTGTTACACTGCCTGTCATTCAGCTATCCCTGAGTTTTGTTTAACTTGTAAGTGGGGTTGCCATTTGGTATAGTTAGGGGCAAGATGGGTACTGTGTTGTTAGTGCTCAGAGAGGAGCTAGGCATTTTGTTTTATTGTTGCTTTGATTAATGCCTGTAAGAATAAACCTGCTAACAGATTCTTATGCTTCCTGCCTTTAATGTGAGAGCAAAGATCTTGTAACGTAGCCGAGTTGTCACAATATATATACACAAATACACACACACACACTGTGTTTATGTTAAAGGTGCATGTAACACACATTATTACTCTCACTGGTTTGTTGCAGCAGGACTAACGTGTTATCCCACCCGTTGTAACACACCAACGGATGCAATAAAGTGTGTTACATCTGTATGTATATGGTGCATATATGTGGCGTGTGTATGTGTATATAATACATGCATAGTATGAGTGGTGCACGGTACGTGTGTGATTGGGACATATACAGTGTTTGTTCATGATGCGTGCATCTGGTGTATCTGGTGTGTGTATCTGGTCTGTGTGTATATGGTATGTGTATCTAATGTGTGTGCATATTTATATTGTGTGCATGTTACTTGTACGTTTATATGTCTATGGTGTATGTGTGTGTTTGTCTGTGTATGGTGTGTGTGTGTGTGACTGTGTATGGTACATGTATCTGCTGTGCGCATCCTGTGTATGGCGGTATCGGTATGTGACCTTGGAGCGAGAATAAATCGCCACCGGCGCTCCACCCCCAGGACTACTGACTGCATAACACATCACCGCAGGTCCCCTCACCGCCTTCCGCATGAACTCCAACGCCGGATCTCCACAGTCGCAGGGATCTCTACAGCCACAGGGTACCTCTGGTTTGTTGTGATTGCCCTTTGCCAATCTGTAACACTGGGCTGATATTATCAGGCTACATTTCTGTAACATTATCCTTTTTTGTTACTTTTGCCCATACTCTTTCATACAGACATTGTTTCTTTTATTCTTGTTTTATAAACACCCTGCCACTCGTTTTCCTATTCACTTAGGTTTATTACCACATTCACCTTTCAGACATGCCCCCATCCTCTGGTTTTACTAACTCGAAGTGAGTAGCAACATAGGGGGGGGGGGGTCCGACCCTTTTCTTCTGTTTTGTGCCGTTCTATGTTGGTGTTTTCCATGTTTAACCCTGATGAAGGTCCCTTTCCAGGCCTAAACGTTGATTTCACTTGTAGGACTGCAATGCAATTAATTTTTCTTCACCATATCTAGTGTGCTGTGTCTTTTCTCCAGGGTTAATGTTGGGCGATGCATATATTGTTGATGTTTATATAATACGCGCACATGTTTTTTATAATCTTGGTTTGAGCGTCTCTCTCTCTCTATATATATATATATATATATATATATATATATATCTATATCTATTGTCGCCTTTTTCACTCACCATAACTTATATAAAGTGTATAAAGTTATATATATATATAAATGAAAATTTTTGATTGTTAGTAGATGTTGGGATTCTCATTGGTCCGTCGGTCCGCCCACCCATGCCCCGCCTCCCCCACGGCTCTCATTGGCAAAGAGGTACGCTGACATCACGGACACACCTACTCCACTGTGACACACACACAGACACACACATACACACATACTGTCACAGAGTCTCACCCCTGCAGACTCACCATACCCCCTGAGACTGTGACCCGAGACTCTGAAGCATAACCTCGGAGACTCTCTCCCTGCGGACTCACCCTACACCCCTGGGATCACCCCTGCGGAGTCACCCACCGACCTTGGTAAGTGTAAACCACTTTCCAACCCTGTCTCTCCCTGCGCCCTTTACTATCCTCTCCACCTCCTCAATCATCATGCCCCACAAGATCATCACTCCGCGCTCAGCACAACGATTACTGCACTCCACCTCTCTGATGTCCACGCCACCCCCCTCTTACCCGTCCACGCCACTAGCTAATGGCGGCTTTTCACACTCCCTCCGCCTTCCCGCCCGCTCCGTGCTCAGCAGTCCGCTGTCCCCGATCATCACCCTCTCGCCCGCTCCCCGCTTACTCTAGGAAAATGTCGGCTTCCCCCACACGCTCCACGCTCAGCAGGCCGCATACCTTCCCGCCCGATAGGCAATGGACATCTGGCCCCATCATCGTCGATACCGTTACTTTGCAAAAATGGCCGCATTCCCACCCGATACAATATTCATGTCACGCTGCGCTCACCACGGACAAGGATGGACCCCGGAACTGAGGTGAAAAGGGTAATACTTGCACCCACAGCTGCGGGGACACGCCTGGAAGGTGGATAGTAGGCGTCCAGAACTGCACGGGAGAAATGGTAATTGGATAATTGGGAAGTTCCAGTAGAATAGTCGGTGCCGAGAGCCTTGGGTTTGGAGCCAGGAGGTAGGTAGGAATCCATAAGCCGAGGTGGAGGGTTGTAGAGTTCGGGAGGTCAGAGGGCAAGCCAAAGGTTGAAATCCAGAGCGGGTCCACAGTCAATCCGGTTCGGTACACAGGAGTTCACTAGAAGAGACAGAGACAAAAAGCACTAAGGCAGGCACGACCGTGGGTAACGCAGGTCACACAAAGCTATGCTCAGCCAAAGAAGGAATGGCTGAGCAGTGTATAAATGTGGAGAGAGCCCAATGGGAAGAGGGGGAGGGACAGAGGAGCGGCCCCATTGGAGGCAGGGATAGGTTAGGGAATGTGCCACAGCTGATGAGCTTGACGCGTGGCTTTTGGGCGGTGCACGCGCATCAGGCATGTTCAACGCATGGGGGAGGTGTGCGTGGCCTGAGCTGGGGGCGGGAGTTCCTCCCGCGGGAGGACAGAAAGGTCCGTGAGTGTGCACGCGCATGCGCGCGTCCTGTGGCAGCCACGGGGACCAGGGAGGAAGGAGGAAGGTCCTGCTCGCGGCGGTGAACCTGTGGAGCCGGAGCCGGGGAGCGCCGGGTAAGTTGCAGCACGGGGGGGAACCCTCTTTGGGAGAGGTGTTCCCCGAAGTCCCCGAAGCCCCCCCCCTTGAGGAGCGGCCTCAGGACGACTCCAATATGGCTTTTGGGGAAACTTAGACTGGAAGAGTCTCAGCTATCTGGGGGCATGTATTTGGTGGTAGGGTACCCAAGATCTTTCTTCTGGCCCAAAGCCCTTCCAATGAACCAGATACTGCACCGAACCCTCGTTTTTCTGGAATCTAGGATAGACTGAACCTCAAACTCCTCCTGCCCCTGAACTATGACTGGTTTAGGGCCATCTGGTGTTTTGTGGAACCGTGGGCTTTGGGACACAGGTTTTAGCAGAGATACATGGAACACAGAGGGTATTCTCATGGATGGGGGAAGTTCCAGGCGATATGCCACAGGATTGATTTGTTCCATCACTGAGAATGGGCCCAAGTACCTGGGGGCCAGTTTGAGGCTAGGGGTCTTCAGTTTAATGTTCCTGGAGGAGAGCCAGACCATATCTCCCGATTTGAAGACTGGTGCCTGTCGACGGTGAAGATCTGCCTGTGCTTTTTGTCTGCGGGTTGCCCTTCCCAGAGCTTCTTAGATCTTTTTCCAGGATTCCTGCAGATCCTTGATTCGGTCATCTGCCGCTGGGACTCCAGAAGGGACTGAGGTGATGGGAAGCTGAACAGGGTGGAAACCATAATTAATTAAAAAGGGGGATTTCAGTGTGGAGCTGTTCCTTAAAGAGTTATGGGAGAACTCTGCCACTTGGGAGCAAATCTTCCCAATCGTCTTGACTGTCCGCGACGAAGCACCGGAGGTATTGCTCCAATGTCTGGTTTGTTCTCTCGGTTTGCCCATTAGTCTGGGGGTGATACCCGGAAGAAAAATGGAGGGTGATATCCATCCTACGAGTGAAGGCCCACCAGAATTTGGAGATGAATTGTGTACCACGATCGGATACGATGGAAAGAAGAACTCCGTGAATGCGGAATATTTCCCAAATCAAAATGTCTGCCAGGGTGGTGGAATTGGGCAGCCCTTTGAGAGGGACAAAATGGGTCTGCTTAGAGAACCGGTCCACGATTACTAAAATGGTATTCATCCCCTAGAGGCCGGAAGTTCTACAACAAAGTCCATGGACAGGTGACTCCAAGGGCGTTCCTGTATGGGCAGGGGTCGTAGGAGACCGTAAGGCTTTTTATGAATGATCTTGACCTGGGCGCAGATTGGACAGGTTTTCACATATTCAGAGATATCTTCTGACATGGTAGGCCACCAAAAGGTGCGGCTAATGAGGTCAGAGGTTCTACTGATACCTGGGTGACCGTCTGACTTTGAAGAATGACCCCACTCTAGAATCTTCTTCAGGAAGCGTGGAGCTGCATATAGACGGCCGACCGGCACCTTAAGGCCTCTCGGGAGGTTAGACTGTGCTGCCATGACCTGGTTCAGGATATCGAAAGAGTTGGCCGAGATTATATATTTGGGGGGTAAGATTGTCTCTGAGGTATCTTCGGAGTTGTCCTCGAAAAGGAATTGCCGTGAGAGTGCCTCCGCCTTTTGTTTTTTTGAGCCGGGGATGTAGGATATGAGATAGTTGAATCTCGAAAAGAAAAGGGACCATCGAGCCTGACGTGCTCCAAGACGACGTGCACTCTCAATTTATAGTACTTTTTTATTGTCGGTGAGGATTGAAATGAGGGTCTCTGTTCCCTCCAGAAGATGTCTCCATTCCTGAAGGGCGAGTTTAATAGCCAGGAGTTCTCTATTTCCGACGTCGTAGTTCCATTCTGCCGAATAATTTTTTTTTGAAAAGAACCCGCAGGGGTGAAGTTTGGCCTGTGGGAACTGTCTTTGTGAGAGGATGGCGCCTGCACCGATATCAGATGCGTCTACCTCCAGGGTAAAGGGAAGCCTGGGGTCTGGATGACGCAAGATTGGGGCGGAAGCGAAAGACTTCTTGAGGGAGTCGAAAGCTTGGAGGGCTGCAGGAGACCAGGCTGCTGTGTTAGCTCCCTTCTTAGTCAGGGCAGTGATGGGGGCCACGGTAGATGAGAAGTTCTTGATGAATTTACGGTAATAGTTCGCAAATCCTAAGAACCGCTGTACGGTTTTCAGGGAAGTGGGTTGCGGCCATTCTAAGACAGCTTTGAGTTTGGTTGGGTCCATAGAGAAACCTGTGCTAGAAATGATGTATCCTAGAAAGGGAATGGAAGATAGATGAAAAGAACATTTCTCCAGCTTGGCGTACAAACGGTTCTCTCGAAGGCGGGACAGGACTAATTTGGTGTGCTGAATGTGGTCAGGGAGGGATTTAGAAAAAATGAGGATATCATCAAGGTACACGATGATGAAGCTGTTGAGGAGATCGCGGAAGATCTCATTGACAAACTCCTGGAAGACTGCCGGGGCATTACACAGGCCGAAGGGCATGACTAGGTATTCATAGTGCCCATCCCGGGTGTTGAAGGCGGTCTTCCACTCGTCACCCTGGCGGATGCGGACAAGATTGTAGGCTCCGCGGAGATCAAGTTTGGAAAAAATTGTTGCCCCCTGTAGGTGGTCAAAGAGCTCGGAAATGAGTGGCAGGGGGTAACGGTTCTTGACCGTAATCTTGTTGAGACCTCTGTAGTCAATACAGAGCCTGCGGTGAGCCTGTGGAGCCGGAGCTGGGGAGCGCCGGGTAAGTTGCGGCACGGGGGGAACCCTCTTTGGGAGAGGTGTTCCCCGAAGTCTTACAATTCACCTACCTCCATTGTCCCCCTTCCTTACCACCCTTCATGCAAATAATTTACATGACCGCCTCTCCACACTTACCCTTCCAAAATAGCCGCCTTCCACCACGCTCCACTATGCACCCCCCTCTCTTCCCCCCACAACCCCTTCAATGCACGCTTACTGTTGCAAAATGTCTGCTTCCCCCATTACAATAAACATAAACTTCAATCATATTTGCTTACTGTACTTTTTATTTTCAACAATATACATTTCTTTTATCCATTTGCATCCCGGGCAACGGGATATATATTTATTCTATCTATCTCTGACATCTAGTGGTATATAAAGGGAAGTGCAGTAAATAAGCTTCCTTTACTGGTTTGGTATTTATTTATAAAATGTTTTACCAGGGAGTAATACATTGAGATTTACCTCTCGTTTTCAAGTATGTCCTGGGCACAGAGTTATGATGACAAATAATACATGGTTACAAATACAGTTACATAAGTGAACAGGGTATACATTATACAGGTATACAAGACATTGCATGCACAGTTAAAGATAATATATATTATAGGCGTATGTAACTGTTACAGACCAGATTAAAATGTGAGACAGCTTTAGTTTTGAAAGAACTTAGACTGGTGGCGGCTGGGAGAGTCTCCGGTAGGTTGTTCCAGTTTTGGGGTGCACGGTAAGAGAAGGAGGAGCGGCCGGATACTTTGTTGAGCCTTGGAACCATGAACAGTCTTTTGGAGTCAGATCTCAGATAAGTGCTGCATGTGGTAGGGGTGAGGAGCTTGTTCAGATAGATGGGTAGCTTGCCCAGAAAGTATTTGAAGACAAGTCAGGAAAGGTGAACTTTGCACCTAGACTCAAGTGATGACCAATCCAGTTCTTTGAGCATTTCGCAGTGATGTGTGTTGTAGTTGCATTGGAGAACAAAACGGCATATTGAATTGTAGGGGGTGTCAAGTTTGCTAAGGGGGGTTTGAGGTGCCGAGCCGTATACTATGTCCCCATAGTCGATAATTGGCATTAACATCTGCTGTACAATACGCTTTCTGACTAGCAGACTTAGGCAGGATTTGTTCCTGTAAAGTACACCTAGTTTGGCATAGGTTTCGCATGTCAGGGTATTAATGTGCATCCCGAACATTAAATAGGAGTCAAACCATATGCCCAAGTATTTGAAACTAGTAACAGGAGTTAGGGTGGTGTTCACGTTGGTTCTGATCTAGAGCTCAGTCATTGGCAGCTTTACGAATTTAGCCTTGGTCCCAAATACCATTGTTACAGTCTTGTCAGTGTTTAAAAACAGTTTGTTTTGGGAAATCCAGTTTTCAAGTCTCAAAAAGTCAGATTGAAGTATATGTTGAAGGTCGGAGAGGCTATGGCTGTGTGCATATAGGATTGTGTCATCTGCATACATGTGTATTGAGGCTTCCATACAAGCTGTGGGAAGATCATTAATGAACACTGAGAAGAGTAGGGGCCCCAGAACAGAGCCCTGTGGGACACCACAGGTGAAATCCAAGGGGTTGGAGTTAGAGCCTGAGACAGACACATGTTGGGATCTACCTGATTGGCAGGACTGAAACCAGTTTAAAGCATACTTCCCTATTCCAGAGCTCTGGAGTTTGTTTAGCAGGATAACATGATGAACAGTATAAAAAACATTTGCAAAATCTAGGAATATTGCACTAGTAAGTTGTCCCCGTTCCATTCCACACTGGATTTCATTGCAAACTTTTAGCAGGGTAGTTACGGTGGAGTGTTTGGGGCGAAAGCCAGATTGGAATTGACTAGGGAAATTTCTCTTGGTATAGTAATCGCTTAAATGGGAGTGAACACAATTTTCCATGACTTTGGATAGAATTGGGAGAAGAGAAATTGGCCTGTAGTTTGAGACAGTGTTTTTGTCCCCACTTTTGAAGATTGGGACAACTCTGGCAGTATTCCAGGTCTTAGGGATATGGCCTGCAGACAGGATAGAGTTGACTATGGAAGCAATTGGTTTGGCAATGGCTGGGGCACCAAGTCTTAGGAACTTAGATTGCAGTAAGTGAGGTACTCTCAGAATGAGGTTCATATTTGTGGTTTGGGTTGTGTTTTGCTAATTAGTGGCACATCCCACAAAGTAATCATTGAATGCATTTGCAATGTCAGTGGGGTTTATCAGAGTAATATACCCCTTAGTGATATTACTTGGTTGTTGATGGTTAGAAGGCTGGAATATATTGTTGATAACCTTCCAGAAGTTAGCTGGGTTTGATGTATTCTGGAGGAGATTGTCAGAGTAATATTGTGCTTTTGCGTGCCTTGTTTGCCTTGTGCACATGTTCCGCAGGCATCTGTAGTGATTGAGATCCTTGGTAGTGCCAGTTACTTTGTAGCTTTCCCACAAGGCATCCCTGAACTGGTAAAGGGCTATAAGGTCAGGTGTAACTCAAGCAAGGTGGGCCCCCGTACTCTTACCCCTACTTTCACAAAGAGTCACACTGTGGAGCTTGCACTTCCTTTTGTTTTTTTGTTTATATGTATATCTTTATTTATATAGCGCCCACAGTGTACTCGGCGCTTTGCAAAGACAATGCAGTAGGGGGAATTATAATACAATATGCGCAACAAATTCAGACAATAGGAAAATAAATCCCTGCCCCAGAGAGCTTACAATCTAAGTGGTATGTTGGTAAATTTACAGAGACCGCAGGTGAGGGAATAAGTGCAGTAGATGGAAGTGCATGGCAGGAGTGACTGTGGGACAATAGCCACAAGTCCCGGCTATATGGATGCTTCATTTAAGAGGTTGGTGGTCAGGTTTGTCTTAAAGGTGGGAAGAGAAGGTGCTTGGCGTATACGGAGTGTGAGGGAGTTCCACAGGTAAGGGGCAGTGAGGGAAAAGGATTTAAGGCGAGAGAGAGCAGTAGAGGTGAAAGGGGTGGAAAGGAGACAGTTATGGGTAGAGCGCAGGAGACGAGCAGGGGCATAGCAAGAGATCAAAGCTGATATGTAGGGAGGAGCAGCTGAGTGGAGAGCCTTAAACGTCAGGAGGAGAACTTTGTAGGTGATCCAACGTTTTATGAGATGCCAGGAGAGGGATTTAAGGAAGAGATGACCGAATACAGCTCAACCCCCTTATAACGCTGTGCTTGGGGTCCAAAGGATCACATCGCGTTATAAGCGGATCGCGTTAAAAATAATGTACAATGGGAGGCGCATGCGCGGCGGGTATGGTGATGGAGGTGTAATTCAAAGGCTCCGCTACCCGCCGGCACCAAAAGCTAATTAAAGGCATTTTCAATAAAACTTCCCGAGTCCCAAGCACAGCGCCGCGGTTGCGAAGCCCCACAGATCATTATCATACCACACACAAGGGGTAATGGCGACGACAAGGCAAAAAAACAAGCGCAAAACGGACGTGCGCTCCTACTTCACGGGTGCAGGAAAGGCCCGGCAGGGAGAGAACTCGGCGGTCTCCGACTCTGATTCCGCTCCGGAGATGGAGGAGACCTCGGCAGAGCACTCAGGGATAATAAAAAAAGAGATAGCCCGGCTTCTAACGGACCTCAAGACTTTCTTCAGAGGAGAAGTGGAGAGCCTCCGGAAAGACATTTCACAGATCGGCACGCGCACAAACGAGTTGGAGGAAAAAATGGAGGAAAGCTCAAGGTGCCATCTAGAAACCAATAAGAGGATGGGGGAACCAGAAGCCAGAGTGGCAGAATTGGAAGACCGGCAGGAGGACGGCAAAAATAGGGACCGGCGAAATAACTTACGCATAAGGGGGATCCCTGAAGAGATTCTGGATCCTGAAGTCCTGATAAGCCGGTGGATGAGCACCATTATGCCAGGCAAGTCAGAGGCTGAATTGCTAATGGATCGCTGCCATCGCGCCCTGAGGTCGCGCCCAATGCCTAATAACCCACCAAGAGATGTGATCCTCCGTTTACACCACTACAAGACCAAGGAGGAGATCTGCAAAATCACACGTGCAACTCCAACAGTGACTTATGAAGGAATAACCATGGCAGTATTCCAGAACATATGCCCTATAACCCTGGCGAGACGGAGGGCTTTGCAGCCTATCACAAGAGTGTTGCGGGACAAGGACGTTAGATATAGATGGGCCTTCCCGTTTGCCCTCGTGGTGGTGAAGAATGGCCGCCCCCATGCCCTAAAACATCTATCAGAGGGAACAGCTTTCCTTAAAAAATTGGGAATAGCTGCTATAGCCACCAACCCGGGGAGCCCAGAGGCACGTCCTCCACGTCCAGCAGACTGGGAGACTGTGCCCACATCGGCTGAGAGGCGAAAGGAGAGAGCTGGAGAGGGACAGTGACCCTTAAAGAGACAGCTGCGTTGAAATGCTGCCTAAAGTTTTGGTTTTAAAGTTGCTCTAAAAGTTGGTGACATTGCCTGCCCTGTGGTGTGATGATGGCTACCCTGCCCTAGCTCCCTCCGTGGATCTGCGGGGTCACCTGGAGTAAAATGGGCCCCCTGCATCAAGCGCCGAAAGCTGTAACAAAACCCCCCCAAAATGGCGACGCGTTACTCACCTGAGGAAGAAGGGAAAGCGTGGCAGAATCCATGGCGGCAGCAGTTTTGGCAGGACCGAATGGTGAGCGGAGGGAGCCCGCCCTCAGCTACATCCGTCTCTGCCCACGTCCAGCCTCCGACTGAGGAGACACCGCTGACGTCAGCAGACGAGATCTCGCAGAGCAGCAGAGACCCGGATGACTCAGGCGAGGAGATGACGGTCTACCGGATGTGCGGCGCCGGAAGTGACCCGGCACTCCCCGGCAGGGGTACGCGAACTCCGCTGCCGGGGAGGGAAGATAAAGATTAAAGAGCACCGGCGGGAAGAAGAGGCGAAGGGGAGGAGAGGGGAGATTTATGCAGCCAAGCGCAGCCCCCAGGAGAGGAGAGAGGGGAGCGGTTCAAGAAAGGGTAGGACAGAGAGCGAGAGGGCAGAGAGGGAATCAAGAGAGGGGGCCTTGAGCTCATCAGGGAGGGAGAGGAGCCCGCTGCTAGAAGGAAAGGGAAAGAGGGGGGGTCCGGATTAGTTGAGGTCACGGGGGGGACACCGAAAATAGAGGGGGGGTGGAAGAGGGAGATAGAATGCGCTAGGGGGGAGCACCACAGGCTCCAAAGTAGTTGCCAGAGCAGGAGGGAGTTTACTGTAGTTAGCTTCAGGATTTAGATTTACACCCTGGGGAGAATAGTTTGGGCAGACCAAGGTTCATAAACAGAGTGACTAGTCGCTCACCTAGTAGTATGCATGAATAAAAGACTAGGTGCTTAGGGAATAATGGTACAGGCAAACACTTTGACACGTGACCACCAGGGGTCACTAAAAGCCCTAATAATAGCACTCAGAGTCACCATACACAGGTAGGTATATGGTAGGAACTGGATATAAGTATAATTACTAGGACCAAAAATAAGGGTATATAGACCCTAAGCCAGGAGACTACAAACAGTAGTTAAAACCAAAAAATAATAAAGTTTTATTAAATGTAACGAACAGACGCAAATCAACATATATAAGGAACATACAAACACACAGGATATTAAAATCCTCAAGGGAACGGACGGCTGTGATGTGGTATAGGAGACAGGCTAGTATATATATATATATATACTTAGCTATAGGGAAATACCCAAACGGATAGAAGGTTAAATAGCCCAATGGTATATCCACTCTCATGAGTACATGAGTACATGGTGACTCTGAGTGCTATTATTAGGGCCGCATACCAAGGTTCATATTAAGTTAGATGCCCTAGAGTTTTAGGGAAGTTAGCTTGCAAAATGACAGTAGCTGCCGGCGGGTGGTCAGGAGACTACCACCGATCCTGCCCGCAGGCATGCGCTTCCGTGACAGGGATGTGGGTTCAACCCGCACCCCTGTAAAAGTCCCGGAAATTCATGGTCAGCAGGAGAGACCATGGTTATGGACTGGGAGGGAGGAGGGTCCAGTGGGGCAGAGTTACTTCCGGGCATTAACCCTGGGGTCCTTAGTGACCACCGGGGTTCTGTTTGTGTGTATATATGTTTGTTGTTTCCCTTGCTTTTCCCTCGTGTTTCCTTCCCTCCATGTATCAGACTAGGAGTGAATCCTAGTGTACGTCACCAACAAGGACAGCATCACCAGCGTGAGCTACACCCCTCGGGTAAGCACCTGCTCCACTTCTTGTACAGCTGCCCACATAACACACAAGTATGGCAGTAACACTTATCTCCCCAAATGTTAAAGGGTTTAACAGCCCAAAGAAGCGTAAAGTTGCCTTCTCTGAATTCAGACGGAGGGGCGCCAACGTGGTTTTCCTCCAGGAGACACACTTTAGTACGCACAGCAGCCCCAGATTCTTCGACAAAAGCTATAGGCAGTTTTTCCTGGCCTCCGCCAAGGAAAAAAAAGAAAGGAGTAGCTATAGTATTCAATAACAAATTCCCTTTCCAGATGGAGAGAGTAAAGCGGGACAGCAAGGGGAGATATCTTATCTTGGTAGGACTCCTACAGCAGTGTAGAGTAACGTTAGCCTGCGAGAACGGGCCGCAGTTCTTTGATGAGTTTTTCCAGACATTGCAAAGATGGGCAGAGGGGAATATAATCCTGGCAGGGGATTTTAACAAAGCGATAGACCCCCGGTTAGATAGATCACCACAGCAGCAAAAATCCAGACAGGCAGGAAATGGTCCATTGCTGGAGGGCCTCAGGCGAGGGAGCCTGATTGACATCTGGAGGGAACAGCACCCCGGCGAGCGGAGCTATACTTTTTACTCACACCCCCATGACAGCTACAGCAGGATCGACCACTTTTTTGTGTCCAGTAGAATGGTCCCACAGATATCCGACTCCAAAATACACGACATTACGTGGTCGGATCATGCATCAATAGAGCCGAGATGCACACAAATTAGGCCTACTAGCCCGGGAGCAAACTGGAAACTTAATGAATCACTGATTAAGATACCTAGATACTAGAGAAAGTGGTTAAGGAGGAGATTAGGCAATTTTTCCAGACTAACCTAGGCAGTGTGGAGTCCCACACAATTCTGTGGGAGGCTCACAAAGCCACGATGAGGGGGGTGCTGATAAGCATAGCAGCGAAAAGGAAAAAACAGAGGGATGCCAAATTGGTACAATTATATCGGAGGTTACATGAGCTCTCTGCACTACATAGCCGATCAGGCAGAGGAGATACCCTACAGGAGTTGAAGGATGTAAGGACTGAGCTTAACCTCCTCACTTCCAGGGCCGAGAAGGACTTGAGTTGGACACATAGAAAATTTTATGAGAAAGCTAACAAGCCGGACACAATGTTAGCCAACCGACTCCGCAATAGACAACCAAATTACAATATACAAGCAATTAGAAACAAGTCAGGGGAGATATCCTCTAACCCCAAAGTTATAGTGGAAGAGTTTAAACAATATTACGCTCAGTTGTACAATGGGGAGAAGGTGGTTCATAATGTAAATACAAGGGGCATGCTGCAGGAATTCCTAGCAGATGCTGCACTGCCACAGTTGGGCAGGTTGGAGCAGGAGGCGATACAGGGGGATTTCACACAGGAAGAGTTGACAGCGGTAGTCAAAAACTTAAAGTCTTCCAAGGCCCCGGGCCCAGACGGGTTCTCTAATCTGTACTATAAAAAATTTATAGGAATACTAGCTCCACACATGCTCCGGTTATTTAACGGGGTCCTGGCGGGAGAGCCCTTCTCAGATCAGATGCTCCAGGCGTCAATCTCCTTGATTCACAAAAAGGACAAAGATCCCACAAATTGCCAAAGTTATAGGCCGATATCGTTGATAAATTCGGATGTTAAAATTTATTCTAAATTACTGGCCAACCGACTAAGTGTTGTCCTGCCTGGGCTGATCCATCCGGACCAGGTTGGCTTTATTAGAGATAGACAAGCGGCCGATAATACCCGAAGGGTAATAGATATAATTGACTTTGTCAATGCCAGCAAGCTTCGGAGCTTGGTGTTAAGCCTGGACGCGGAGAAAGCCTTTGACAGGATAGACTGGCCATACATGGAGACCACGCTTGGGGCATATGGATTCGGGGAAAAGATCCTAAGGGCAATAAAGCATTATACACAGCTCCAGCAGCGAGGGTCCTCCACCAGGGCTTCCCCTCCGAGTTGTTTCCAATCAAAAGTGGGACGAGGCTAGGGTACCCGCTATCGCCCTTGCTCTTTGCCTTATGCATCGAACCACTAGCAGCACAAATACGCAGTAATAGACATAACAGGGGTCCAAATTAATTCACAGGAGCACAAGTTAGCGTTATATGCAGACGACATTATCCTGACAATTACTAAACCGCTCACCTCCCTCCCCAACCTGTTTGCGCTCTTGGGGCGGTTCAACCAGATCTCAGGTTTCAAGATCAACCAGACGAAGACTGAGGCGAGGAGCTTGAACATCCCTGACGAGATGCAAAAACTATTAGAACTCAATTTTGAGTTTAAATGGCGGTCCAAGTCCATCAAATACCTAGGAGTGAATATCACAAAAACGATAGCCTCTCTATATCAAGCAAATTATCCCAGTCTAGCGAGGACTCTAAAAAAGGAATTGAGAGACTGGTCAGCATATGGTATTTCATGGCTAGGCAGAATTTACAGTGTCAAGATGAATATCCTCCCCCGGATACTCTATTTGTTTCAAACTCTCCCGATACCCGTGGTGAGATCCGAGATCAAAGATTTACAAAATTCGATAACATTTATATGGAAAGGCAAAAAAACGCGGATAAAGGCAGCATTTATGCAGAAAACTAAGGAAGCGGGAGGACTGGCAGTGCCATGCTTGTTGTCCTATTATAAGGCGGCGCAGTTGTGCCAAATAACGCAATGGCATGGAGACCCAGAGCTGCGAAGGTGGGTGTAACTGGAGAGGGAGTTGTGCGCCCCACTGGAGCTCAGGGATCTAATCTGGTACCCGAAAAAAAGAATAAAAGATATAAAAGAGCCTTTGACATCAGTGTTCAACTCACTTGCGGTCTGGGAAGTGTCCAAATATAGTTGCTCATTGACCTCTAAACACACATTAGTGGCCCCTATGTATAGTAACCCGGATTTTGCTCCTGGACTAGAGGGGAAGAATTTTCCGCTCTGGCGACAATTAGGGGTCCATAGATTAAAAGACCTGGAGGGCGGAAACACTATTAAATCATTCGATCAATTGAAGTCAGAAACAGGCATGCCTAACAGAATTTATTAGATACCTCCAGGTCAGGGCATTTTACAACAAACACACAGTGAGACCACCGTTAACGAATTTTGAAAGGCTTTGCGTGCGGGGCACAGACACGCGGGGACTGATCTCCACTCTGTACAGAAATGTGGTCGGTTCTGACAATGACGACACAATCAGACCCAGATTCATGAGTCAATGGGAGTCGGACCTACATGAAACACTAGAAGACGAAGACTGGACTGAAATATTCAAAGCTGCGGCCAGTAGCTCTATCTGCACGACATTGAAGGAGAACTCATATAAGGTATTGTTGAGGTGGTACCTCACCCCAGTCAGATTAGCTAAATTTATTAAAGGCGCTTCCCCACTCTGCCCGCGGCAGTGCGGGGAACAGGGGGATCTGGTGCACATGCTGTGGTCCTGCCCGAAGCTTATGCCAGTTTGGCAACAGATCCGAGATTGGCTGCAGAGGATCTTGGGCCTCCAAATTCAGCTAGACCCGTGGCTGTTCCTCCTAAGCAAACCCACAGACGAAGTCTCGAGAACGGGGAACAAATCAATAGCACATTTTGCAACAGCTATGAGATGCGAGACCGCAGCATTGTGGAACCAGAACGCAATTCCATCAGTAGCAAAATTAGAAATCGAATTTGGTTTGTATGCCAGATGGAAAAGTTAACGAGTCTGGTTAACGACACTGGCTCAAAATTTCAAAAGGTCTGTCTGCCTTGGCTAGCCCAGACGTATATCCCAGGGCTGAGCAATGCCACCATCTGGCTTTAATAGGACGAAATGAGTTCTCCTTGGATGCGCAGAAAAGGCGACAGAGCGGACACAGAGGATTGACGGTAGGCCCCCCCCCCCCCTATAGGGTGCTAGGTTTAAGCTGACGCTTCAACACCCCAATAAGTGGGAGACTCACAGCACCGAGAGTTGGTGGTGACCGTTTGACAGAGGGATTCAGGAAGAGAATGGGAACGCCTTCCCAACCCCCCCCCCCTCACCTCCCCTTATCCCTCTACCTGTCTATGTCCTGTTGTCTACCTTCCCTATGTCTGTTAAATGTGGTTTGTCTGATGTACAGTCTTTCCACCAGGACAGTGTAATGCAATGTGGATTGTACGATATATACCTGAAAAATAATAAACAGAAAGTTGAAGAAAAAAAAATGTACAATTGTAGGCATTGTACAATAAAGTATTTAAAATACCAATAATCCTGTTGTAAAGTATTCATAAATTCAAAAATTGGAAGCCACGCTTACATCGCGTTATAAGCGGATTCGCGTTGTAACGGATCGCGTTATAATGGGGTTGAGCTGTACTGTTTTTGAGAGAATGTTAAATTATTCTTACAGCCGAATTTTGGAAAGACTGTGGGGGAGAAAGTTGTGAGGCAGGGAGGCCTGTTAGCAGTATGTTACAATAATCCAGACTGGAGTGGATAAGGGCATGCAGTAGAATTTTAGCAGTAGATTGAGAGGAAAGAGCGGATCTTGGTAATATTACGGAGGAACAAGAGACACGTTTTGGCCATACCGTGAATGTGAATGGAGAAGGAAAGGGAGGAGTTAAATGTCACAGTGGCAACAGGCTTTTGCGACAGGATTGACGTAGTACCATTTACTGTGATGGAAAAGGGGGTTATTAAGCAAGATTTATGGGGAAATATGAGGAATTCCGTTTTAGACATTTTAAGTTTAAGGCGGCGGAGCAACATCCACGAAGATATATAGCCAGGAGGCAATCCGAGACGTGACACTGAATTGCAGGTGTGAGGGTAGAGGAGGATATTGAATCTGTGTATCATCTGCATAGGGATGATACCGAAGGCCAAAAGAGGTGATGAGGTCCCCAAGTGAGAGTTTGTAGAGCGAAAAGGAGAAGTCCCAGAACAGAGCCCTGAGGTTACACCAACAGGCAGATCAACTGGAGACATTGACGTTAGTCACAGCGACCGAAAATATGCAATGGGAGGGGTATGATGAGAACCACGAAAGGGCTTTGTTGCCGATACCAAGAGAGCTTAGAATACCCAGGAGAAGAGTGTGGATGAGATGAGGCGGGCACTGCTCCAATTCTTTGTTTAAGTGACTACCAAAGAATCTCTGGGACATAACACCTGTGTCCCTAAGAGAGACTCTCCAATGTGCCTTCACTGCTCCTGTCCACTAAGACAGCGTCAATGGGATTAATCGCATGAGGAAAGGAGACGCTTCAAAGACCACCTGGTGTTTATCAGGCCCTCCCCCTGCATGTCTGCCCTGAGGTCCAGGTCTGTGCTATTCTGCTGTTTCATTCTACCAAAGAATCTCTGGGACATACAGTAACACCTGATTTGCTCCAAAGGCATCCACCAAAGGGTGTCACTATTTGCTGATGTTTGGTAATGTTGCAGCTCTTCTATTTCATACTGAAACTCGCCCGTCCTCTCATCCCCCTGTACCCAACGTTTTAACCTACCCTGTCTATAGATAGTAAGCTCTCTAAGGCAGGGCCTCTTCTAACACCGCACTGCAGGCCCATCCTACCTCTTCTAACACTATTTTAATCCTGTTTGTACAGTAAATGTTACTTATGCCCACAGTTATATATCTAACTGTCCATGAAATGTCATTAAACTGAATGTATAACCTTTGTTCACTTAATGAAACCGTGTATTATAATTATGTCTCTGTCTCGTGTAATAAAATAATTGTATTTAATTGTAGTTGTTCTCAAACTGTAAGTTATGGAGATGCCCCCATAAGGGGAAGCCTGTATTTACTTAAAAAATAAATGATGGAGGCGCATGCGCGACGACTAGGAGTATGGCAGCCTAACCTGACAGCTCCCTGCCTCGACCCCCATAAAGTCATATAAATCCCACAAAGATCGAGACCAAACAGCACAGAAATAAAGCCCCAGACAGCTCAAACAGCTAGGATGTCCCGCAAAATCCCCAAACCTGGAAAAAAATGGGTGATGCCAGAGTATTATGGAGCGGCAGAGCCGCGCGGTGCAGGCTCAGAAAAGGCGCCATGTTTAAATGCCGGCTCCGAAACTGAACCTGACGGTGAAGAAGAGGTTTTTACCCTCCAAGAACAAAGACCGGCTAGGCAATGTGACATCACGAAACTGTGCAACGAACTCAAATCGTTTTTCCAGGCCGAACTGAAGGACTTAAAGAGGGAAGTAACTGGACTGGGAGAAAGAACAGGAGTCCTTGAAACAAAGGTGGACCAATCTATTCGGGCCATCAGACGGCAGGATAAGAAATCCCTCGATCTGCAAGCGCAGATAAACGAACTAAGAGAACGGCAAGAGGACGCAGAAAATCGCGACAGGCGAAATAACCTGAGAATCAGAGGCGTACCGGAGAGCGTACTGGACTGCGAAGCTTACATCACACTTTGGGTCGAATCGCTGCTCCCTGAGACCCCCAAAGAAGCACTGGCTATGGACAGGTGTCATAGAGCCCTGCGGGCTAAGCCCCTACAAAATGATCCACCAAGGGATATAGTGATTCGCCTACACTATTACAAGACGAAGGAGAGAGTTCTCGCGATCACCAGGCCCCTTCCAGTGGTGGAGTATGAGGGGGTCAGGTTATCGATCTTTCAGGACCTGTCTCCGGTCACTCTTGCTCGCCGCCGTACCCTGCTTCCAATCACTAAAATCCTCCGGGAGAAGGGGGTCAGGTACCGCTGGACTTTTCCCTTCGGACTGCTGGTGGCAAGAAGTGGCAGATCCTTCATAATAAAGGATGTGGAAGAGGGACCTGCTTTCCTGCACAAGCTGGGACTAGGGGAGGCCCCTGAAAGGATGACCCCAGAAAGCCCTACGCCAGAAACCACCTGGTCCCAGGCCCAAAGGTCCCCCCGGGCACATCAAGATAACGCCTAAAATATGGCACAACAGGACTATATGTTTGTTCTACTGTTGTTTGGTTCAAGTTAAATGGGTCACGAACAACCACTAAACCCTGCTATGTGTTCCCGGTACCGTTCCCTTAGCGCAGTCCTTCAACCGCAAGACAAAGGCTGTAAAAAGGAACAAAAATAAGAAGTCTACTTACCTGGACAAACTATGAGAGCAGCTTGGAAGATCCCAGAGGCATCGGCAGGGAAAAGCACGATGGCTCCCCTCCAAAGAAGATGGCGGCGACGCACGAGGCAGCTAGAGCCAAGGTGAGACGCAGGAGCCGGAAGGCAGCTGCAGGCGGGAAGCAGGAACGCGTTCACACTCAACCGCCGGGGACGAAAGCTCAATCTAAAATGGCGCCGGACCGGAAGGACGTCATCAAACACGAGGTGGATCCGGTGAGACAGACGCCATCTTGCGTGTGGCAGCATAGCGGAAGGCCCCAAGAGGTGACGAAAGAGCGCCTGAAGGATACGACGCCCCGTTCAGGCACCAAATTGACAGCCGCAGCCGAAATTCAAATACATGCCCGCGAACATCAGAAACTGACGCAGGAACAGCCCCAGAAAAGCCACAGAGGGAAGAGTAGGCAGCGTGATAGGCGAGACACAGGTAGTTGAGTGTAGAGAAGGAAGAGACAACACACGAGGTAGGGAAGAATAGCAGGTAAGAGGACAGACAGTTCAAGGAGGTAATCTGCAGGCACTACAAGGAGTATATCGATAGCGAGAAGAGGGTACAGCAAGTGATTAGGAAGGCCTGGAAAGTAGCGAGAGAGGCAGCAAAGATAGAAGAAAGAGCAGAAAGGTAATGTAATGGTGCAGAGGGATGACACACTAGGAGGGTATCCATAGCAGCGGGAACGCAGAAAGGGTTAAGATAGCGAGGGGGAAGTAGAAAGGAGAGGAAAGAGGAGGGGAAGGAAAGGTTAGAAGAGAAGAGAACGTTACGTTACAGAAAGGGAGACAGGAAGGTTGTATTGGGCCCAAGACAGATAGAGGACAAGGGAATAGGCTCTAAGTGAAGATAAGAGAATAGCACCTGTGAATCGAGATAGAGCAATAGCCCGGGCAGAAATATACAATAAGCAGAGCTGCGAGGGAGGAAGGGATGCGAAACCCAGAAGGGAGACAGCCAGGAAGTATCGTAACATACGACCAAGGACTGCAATTGCGACAAGTCCAGCGCTATAATAATAAGGGACACGGGATCACGGGGAGTTGGTTGGATAACCCTTAGTTCAGTGGGTGAGAAGAAGTTCTACGTTTATTAGGAGGAGAGAGGCAGGAGAGATGGGAGGAGGCCTGCCCTGAAGTCGGCATGGGCCTGGCGTTAGTGAATAGGGGAAAATTCCCTTTGCACACTGGCGCAACCCTTTGGGCTGGATGTTCGGGGAAAGGAGGTAAACACCCGGCCTCGAGTCCGAACATTCGAATTCTGGACTATAAACCCAAAGGAGGAAATCTGGGCGAAAGGAGGGAGGAAAACGAACGCCGAGAAAGTTTATATGTTTTGATTGTTTCTGAGTTTTCTTGTGATGTTGTGTACATGTTCATCCCCCTGTTCCCCCGTGTGTGTCCCCCTCCCTTCATCCCTACAGATGGAGTCATCAAACTAAAGGTGGCTGGTGCTCTCGTGAAACGCAGAAGTGGACTTGCCAGAGGCGGCAGAGAACAACTACGACAGCCGGAACAGCACAGCTCGGCTCATGAGTAAGGATATACCCTATTTCCTCGATTCTAAGACGCCATCGATTCTAAGACGCACCCTTGATTTAATAAAAAAAATTGGGGAAAAAACCCCCACTATATTAAATGTGCAGAATTTTTTTCGGGGGGAAGAGAGAGAGGGGATGGGGGAGAGATGGGGGAGAGTTGGGGGAAGAGAGAGGGAAGAGAGAGAGAGGGGGGGTGTAAGGTTAAAACTGTCTTCTGGAATTGATAAGGTTAAAAAGAATACGCTGGCCTTGCTATTTTCACGGGAGGCTATCGTAAATAGCTTGAGACCAACTGTTCAATGCTTGTCAAAATATTGTTAAAACAGAGGATAGGGCTGCCTTATAAGTCACCATTGTATATGTCTCTTGCTCAGCAGTTAAATGTTTTAAGCTCTACAGAAAAGGCATTATGTGAAGGATACATGTAAATTTAGATGTGTACCCATATTTGTAACAGATGACAACTGTATTTTTGTCCCTGCTTTGTGTATATAAACCTGCTTGAGAATCATTAAAATTTAGTTGTGACAATTCAACCACTAGCTTCCTTGAATTTTCACAGCTCCGAGCTCGTATATGCTACGCTAATTGAAAGCATCCCATATCTGTTGCGTTTCAGTAGCTCCCGGGAGAAAAGGTTTTGCTTGCCCTAGAAGGACCTGATCTGTAGAGATCTAACAGTTTTGGTGACAGAAGTGGAATTTCGCACAGGAAAAAGGGTGAGTAAAGATTCTTTTTATTTGTTTCTCACCTTTTCCTCTGCGAAACTAAACAACCTAAATTTATAAGGGCAAAAGAACATAAGGTGAGAGTCCTTATTGTTTAATCGTGGGTAAGTCCCTTTAATCAAGGGTAAGTCCCCGATTTATGTAACAAAGGGTGAGAGTCCCTTTTGGTTTTATCGAGGGTAAGTCTGTGATTAATGTAACAAAGGGTGGGTCCCTATTGTTTAATCAAGTGTACAGTAAGTCCCTGATAAGTAAAACGGACAGTATATGATTTCAAATAGCGTGGCAATTTAAGTTAAGTTAAGTTAAAATTGTTTAAAGTTAAGTTAACATAAGGATTGTTTAATGTTAAGTCAAGGTATTGTTTAAAGTTAAGATAACATAAGGATTGTTTAATGTTAAGTCAAGGTATTGTTTAAAGTTAAGTGAAGGTAAGTATTGTTTAAAGTTAAGTTAATAATGATTTATTAATACGTGCGCATAAAGTGTTAAGATTTCTTTCCTGTATAAACTCATTATGGGCACTAACATTTTGTCATCTAATGAACTTACACTAACCTGTCAGCCCTCTCCCTCGCTGTTAGTGGCAAAATCAGCTGTCTCTCTCTCGCCTGTATGTATTGTAATAAGCAGCTGCAAGTAGCCCCCACCTTTTTTCCTGCAGCTATTTTTACACAGGCATAGGAATGTACTAAAAATCGTGAATCGCAGCATGCCTCTTAGGAACAACGAACATGCAAACTCAAATTATTTGTGCAACATTAACTGAGTATGAGTATATATTAAGTTTAAATTAATAATATTTTACTGTCTGAATTGATAAAAGTGGAAAACAAGAGTATAACAGGTATAGGTTTCTTTTTCCCTCAGAATGTTTTATTTTTAAGTATGGATATGGTAAAAAAAAAGGTTGATTGATTGAGTAATCCCTGTATGTGTGCTTGTAAGAATCTGGGTGAATTCTATCTATGTGAAAGTGTTATTTGCATTGAATAATAGGAATACTGGTTTATTGTATGTATACAAAATGACTATTCAGGACTTGCAAATGATTCTAAAATAAGAATATAATTAATTGCTCATGATTGAAATTTAATTTCTAAAAGGTGTACACCACCACAATAATATAAACTAATTTACACTGGGCAGGGGAAAGTTTTGGGTATCTGGTTTTGGGTATCTGTGGAGAAAAAGAATAAAGAAAGGATGAATTATTTTTGTAAACAGTCCAGTCACTGGAATAATAAGGATGTTTATCGTACTGGCCAGGCGATTTATTTCCTTAACCAGAATTATAATTCTTTTCCTCTAAATCTCCACAGATAAAATCAGGTGAATAAGTTATATAGAATAACAGGCGAAATATATTCTAGACACAAAGCTAACTAGAAGCTCAGCATTTTAAAAATTAGTTAAAAAAAAAAAAGAAGTTAATTATGATATGAAAAAAAAAAAAAAAGGGATATCTTTATTAATTTATTCTGCAGAATCAAACTGTTTTGTTTTCCTATTTATTAAAATAGGTAAGAAAATATGTGTCTGTTATTTTTTTTTGTAAAAACTGGTTGAATGTGTGAAAGAAGCGTAAAATTCTGTTTGTTTTGTATCTGCGCTCTGTGCTCTTTTTGTGTATAACCAGTAACTAAACTATCTAAAAGTATATGTTAAAGCCTACAATTTTCTGTTTAACAAAGATCCAGTTTTAATTTTTGAATACCAGTAACATTATCGGGCTCTGTGACGAGCTGCATATTTCAAGCTGTCCCAAATTGTATTGCAGTAACCAGTAATTAACCATTTTTTTTCTGTTACAAGGTTTTGGCAGGAAGCCCAGAGAGTTATTTGAGCTTGTTATATGGCTTGAAATGGAAAAAGGTGTAAATTGATTAATATAGAGTTCAAATAAACAGAGGACAGTAACCCAAAATGAGCACTCTAAACACCTGGTGGGTGGGTAACGAAGTGGTTAAAACTTAAATCTTTAATATCCGTGTAAAATGGGGATTAAAATGGGGATTAAAACAAATATTAAACGCTCAGATCCTATAGTATGAACACAATGTAATGTTCTGGATCACTGATGAACTGCATAGAATCACTAGTGTATTGCAGTGGGAACAGGTGGATAAAGTAACCACTAGTCCAATGTAATCAGCACAGAAACTCTAGTGCTGAGCCATGTATAAGTGTGCAGACCCCGAAATAGCAGTAAAGCAACGGACAAGGAAAACGGCCCCTGACCAGGTCTGCCAGTATACTAATAATAATAATAATAGCATGTTCTTCTATAGTGCTGCTGGTTGTGCGCAGCGCTTTGCGGAGACATTTTTGCAGGCACGGGTCCCTGCCCCGTGGAGCTTACAGTCTACGTTTTTGGTGCCTGAGGCACAGGGAGATGGAGTGACTTGCCCGGAGTCTCGGGGAGCCGACACTGGGAGTTGAACCAGGCTCCCCTGCTTCAAGCTCTCAGTGCCAGTCGGTGTCGTTGCTCACTGAGCCGCTCTGTCTCATATACTAGAGGATTCTCTATGGAATTATTTTTCTGCAAAGTTGATCAAATATTTAATATTTTATCATTTTTAACCATCTTTTTCTCTCAAATGTGTCCCACCTTTAAATCTGTGTCTATAAGTTTTTATGCTACAGGTTGTTCTTTCAGCAAATCAGATGCTATTTTGTGTTCTAAAAGTTTCTGTCAGAAGACTATAGCTGATTATATTTATATTCAGTAGGGTTCTTTTGAGATTTTTTTAATGAAAATTTTATACCCAAAGGTTTTAGGTTAGTCTAACATCAAGCAATTCCATTAAGGTTATGCTTTAAATGCTGTTATCCTTTATGTGATATTGTTCACATGTAATACAAGTGAACAAAAGGAGGGTGTTATTGCTGTTATTATTGCTGGCTACCCCTGAAACCATATGGCAAGGGCTGAGAGTGTCAGCTCTTGGCTCTTGGGTATAATTGTAACGGATTTTCTGGCCTGACCCACCCAATCTCATATTGGCCCCTGTGGTCGAAGCAGCCCCCATTAGTGTAGTGTCTGGTGGTGCACCTGTTGGCAACAGGACTCCTTAGTCTCCCGTATGATGGTGTGTGGGGATTGCCAACCCAGACAGGCAGCTGAGGTACTGTACTTGAGTCGTACCTATATCCAGTGCAGCGCCTCCATCTCATCAGGATCCCAGCGTCTGCTTGTGGATGGTCCTGGTGAGGAACTCCTCTGTGGTGCACCCCTCGGTGCAATCACTCCCATCCATACATAGGGCACCTCACCAGGGTGTGAGGGCAAACCTCCATAATTACTGCTGGCATGCCCATAACTTACCAGGCCTTACTGTCAGCAGGAGAGATGACTGTAGCCATTTTACAGCATGGTTACATAATATTGTACCTTACTAGGTTGCCTGTAATTTTTCCTTTTTATACCCCCACATGGGTATAAACTAGAAACTGTGGATGTAGGGTTAACTGTGTAAGCCCAGTGGGCTAGTTAATGCATTCTCTGTGTATTCCCTTTGCCTCATGGGCCTGCAGCTGTCTGTGCAAACTTATAAGTGGATTGCCTTGTATGGGTGGCCCCTTATGAGAAATAGCTGCACAGAATATGCTTATGAGAACAGAGTCTCCTGGCACATGAGGGGAAAGGGAGGTGATATTTTGGCCTGTCTTGTCTGCCAGCAAGGTATTCTTAGCTGGTATCTTAGAGAAGAGAAGGTTTTAGAACCCCACATGATAGGTGCAAATAGTGGAGTGCAAGCTCTTGTGTTTACATGTTTGTTTTATGTGTTCTAAAACCTGCAATGCATTGTGTTTGTCCTGTGATTTAAACCCAGGTTGGTGAATTAGCATGTGAATTGGCATGTGAATTACATGTGAATAAGCATTCCAATGCCCCAGCTCAGATATGGAGTGCCTGAAAGTGAACTGACCCTGTTATTTTCTATATCATATTCCCTTAGCGGAACTGTGAAATTTCTTGTGTGTCAGTTTTAGGAGGATATTTGGGTGGAAATATAATTATTTTGGTTGCAGGAGTTGTGGGGCCAAAGTGCTGGTAGTCACTTAATTTTCCCCAGCAAGCAGGCATGATTTGACGGAACGCAGTGTGAATTACACCAGGGCCTCCCTGTGCCCCCAGACTCCTGGATTTCGAGTCCAAATCTCCCCAAGTTATTTTCCTAATAAGTATAAGGTCCCCCAAAGTATATTCTCTGTTTCTTGTGTTTTCAAGGTCTTATCCGAATAAACCACCGTTTATTTTTCTGCCTGTTTTGCCTTGTGATTGATCCCTTAAATATAAAGGTGTATTTGGCCTAGCCTAATGTGACAATCAGATATAATTTTCTCTCATGGGAAGACCAATGGTCACCCTAGGTACCTTGTAGATTTGATGTTGTATGATTATGCTCTAAACAGACGATTTTAATCAGCATCTATTGTGTGAAACTAATGCAATTGTCTGAGTGTCTCATGTCCAGGTGCAGTCCTTCCAATTAGATGAAGATAAAGGTGACGCAAAAGCGCTTTTCATCTAAAGTGAAGAGGCCCATTCCAGATTCTACCCAGTCAGAATATTTTTCCTGGATCCATGTTACACAAGTGCACCCACAGTCGCTTCAAAATTAAACCTCAACAAAGGAGGGATGGCCTAAAGACACAGCCGTTCTCAGTTGGTGTTTTGGTTCATAAGAAAACCCGGCACTAACCAAAAAAAAAAAAAAGGAGAAAAAGTTCATAGGAAGAAACATCGGACCTCAACATATGAACTTTGAACTTTTTAATAACCTTTCTTTTTACAGGTTTTATTATTTTAATTACAATGTTTATTCTATTAGGTTTATATACTGTAAGTGGTGTCCACATAAAGACGATAGGGTAGTAACAAGAATATTTTGTTATATAATGGAATCCTGGTAAACAAAGCCCACATCTTAGGTGCAATCTATACCAATGTACTATACATACCCAATAAATTGCACCCCAGGAACACGAGAGTTATATTTAACCCCTTGGAAAAAGACAAGATGCTATAAGATATTTGTAGAACTATATATATATAAGAAATTGGTTATGAAGGGAGTAGAAATACAAGTTTACCGTAGGGAAATTATTGACTCTGTGATAGAAGGATAGATAAATTATTATCCTGCAACTAGACCAGGTTATGTAATTTGGGAAAGTGGTTCCAGTGTTTGAAGGTAGAGATGAGGGTTGGGATTTGTTGGGACTTGGTGGTTAGATTATTTCGCTGGGAGCGAAGCTAGTGGATGTTTTTGTATGTGTGTCTGTCCTACTCATTACTCTCTGTGTTATGAACAGCAAAACTTTGGTCCTGAAGTGCGTTGCAACCCCCCACCGATGCTATGTCTCTTTTTGGTGATGAAGATATCAGCAGTCCACCAGAAGAAAAGACCGAAAAAAAAGAAATCAACTGGGCTAATACAATGGCCAGAAAGGAATCAAGTTATGTACTATGGGACTATTTTTTTGGTCCGGCAGGACTATGATATGGTTAACTGTTCTTTAAAAAGACTGTCTCTAAAGGAAGAGGGGGCTGAGAAGATCAGAAAAGAGGAAGGTGGGGAGGTCACCCAAGGGCGTGTGTCAACCACAAGGAAAGGATCACAAGTCAACCATTTTGCCTATGGCAGCCATTTTGTCTGTTCCGATATTCTGAGTAAATGTAGTATGTAAGATGTATGTGTTGGGCAGTCGCTCCTAGGAAATATTAACCCACACCAACCCCCACTTATGCTCAGAAATAGAATTTAAATAATGTTCATCATACCTAAGCAAAGAATACGAAATTGAAAGGCATTAATTATTAAAAATAGCTCAGTTAAGAGAATAGCGGGAGGTCTAATACCCTTTTAGGAATGTATGATTTATATGCAAAAGGGGATTTTTCAGTAGTCAATATAAATGTTGTTTTTCACGATACTAAAAGACGCTATTTTTAAGGTTCAGCAATAGATAAGGACAGTAGTTTTGCAAAATTGTATTGCATTGGGTTATCTGATGGCAGCACAAGGAGGGGTTTGTAAATTAGTGGGTAAAGAATGCCGTTCTTATATTGACACCCAATCAAAAAAAAAAGTTTACACCATGATATGGATACTCTAGCAGAAATTTAATCTAGAATGCGAGAGGAAACAAAAGAGTTTGATTTTACATTTGGCCTTGAAAATTGGCTCGATGTATTGGGAATTAAATTCTTTACGGAATTAGGATAATCGCAGGTTTATTACTTTGTGTGTATATGTTAATTCAAATGACTAAATGTGTAATCCGCTCTATTTTTGCCAGAAGAGCTGCTTCTGCTTCTAGCTCGACCGTTATGTATATGTCTCCCACCAAGAGAGCGAGGAATACCAATAGTCTTGGTACTCGTCAACCACCCATATGTTCATCTCAAACGAGATACCTAAAAGAGATAGGTTTCTGCAGGCACATGGTCTCTTGGAGGTTTCTTCCTTGGAGTATTTCCTCTCCTGAGTGGTTTGCAGAAGAATAAATGGGATTGGTCAATTGGTTTGTTCTTTCAGAACAAAAGGAGGGGATGTAAGGTTAAAACTGTCTTCTGGAATTGATAAGGTTAAAAAGAATACGCTGGCCTTGCTATTTTCACGGGAGGCTATCGTAAATAGCTTGAGACCAACTGTTCAATGCTTGTCAAAATATTGTTAAAACAGAGGATAGGGCTGCCTTATAAGTCACCATTGTATATGTCTCTTGCTCAGCAGTTAAATGTTTTAAGCTCTACAGAAAAGGCATTATGTGAAGGATACATGTAAATTTAGATGTGTACCCATATTTGTAACAGATGACAACTGTATTTTTGTCCCTGCTTTGTGTATATAAACCTGCTTGAGAATCATTAAAATTTAGTTGTGACAATTCAACCACTAGCTTCCTTGAATTTTCACAGCTCCGAGCTCGTATATGCTACGCTAATTGAAAGCATCCCATATCTGTTGCGTTTCAGTAGCTCCCGGGAGAAAAGGTTTTGCTTGCCCTAGAAGGACCTGATCTGTAGAGATCTAACAGGGGGGGAAGAGAGAGAGAGAGAGAGAGAGAGAGAGAGAGAGAGAGAGAGAGAGAGAGAGGGGGGAAGAGAGAGAGGGGGGGGAGAGAGAGAGAGGGAGAGTTGGGGGGAAGAGAGAAGAGAGAGAGAGAGAGAGGGGGGGAAGAGAGAGAGGGGGGAAGAGACAGAGAGGGAGAGTTGGAGGGAAGAGAGAGGGAAGAGATAGGAAAGAGAGAGAGGGGGAAAGAGAGAGAGGGGGAAAGAGAGAGAGGGGGGAAGAGAGAGAGAGAGAGGGGCAGGAGGGAGAGTTGGGGGGAAGAGAGAGAAAGTGGGAAGAGAGAGAGAGGGGGGAGAGAGAGAGGGGTGAAGAGAGAGAGGGGGGGTGAAGAGAGAGAGAGAGGGGGGTTAAGAGAGAGAGAGAGGGGGTGAAGAGAGAGAGAGGGGGGGAGAGAGAGAGAGAGGGGGGGAGATAGAGACAGAGGAGGGGAGAGAGACAGAGGGGGGAAGAGAGAGAGGGGGAGAGAGAGGGGGGAGAGAGAGAGAGGGGGGAGGGAGAGGGGGGGAGAGAGAGAGAGGGGGGAGAGAGAGAGGGGGAGAGAGAGAGAGGGGGGAGAGAGAGAGAGGGAGGGGGGAAGAGAGAGAGAGGAAGAGGGGGGAGAGGAGAGAGGGGGGAGAAAGAGGAGAGGGGGGAGAAAGAGGAGAGGGGGGGAGAGGAGAGGGGGGAGAGGAGAGGTGGGAGGAGAGGGGGGAGAAAGAGGAGAGGAGGGGGGAGAAAGAGGAGAGGAGGGGGGAGAAAGAGGAGAGGAGGGGGGGGAGAAAGAGGAGAGGGGGGGAGAAAGAGGAAAGAGAGAGGGGGGAGAGAGGGGGAAAGGGAGGAGGGAGAGATGGGGAAAGTGGGGAGAGGGAGAGATGGGGAAAGTGGGGAGAGGGAGGGGGGAGAGATGGGGAAAGTGGGGAGAGGGAGGGGGGAGAGATGGGGAAAGTGGGGAGAGGGAGGGGGAAAGGGGGGAGAGAGGGGGGAGAGAGAGGGGAAGAGGGGGGAGAGGGAGGAGGAGAGGGAGGGGGAAATGGGGGAGAGAGAGGGGAATGGGATAGAGGGGAATGGGGGAAAGGGGAGGGGAGAGAAAGGAGAGAAGGGGGAGAGAGATTGAAAGGAAGGGGAGAGAATGAAAGGTCACACACACAGACAGATACATACACACACAGAGAGACACACACATACACAGAGAGAAAAACACACAGAGACAGAGACAGACACAGGGTGGGGGTGGCTTGTGGTGCTGGCATCAAAGCTGTGAGTAGCAGAGGGAGACGGAGGGCTTGTGAGGCATGCAGCAGCCACACACTGCCGAATGAATCTCTCCTGTGTGGGGGCGGCACTTCCAACGAGCAGAGCGGGGGAGGAGGGGTGGCTTGTGGTGCATGCAGCCGAACATACATACACCTTTGGGGACCAGCACTCGGAGCAAGGGGGAGGGGGGCTTGTGGTGCGGGCAGCACAGCTGTGAGTAGCAGAGGCAGACAGAGGGCTTTTGGGGCATGCAGCCACACACTGCTGAATCAATCTCTCCTGTGTGGGGGCGGTAATTCCAGCAAGGGGGGGGGGAAGCACGGGGCATGCAGCCGAACATACACTGCTCATTTGGGGACCGGCACTTGGAGCAAGCTAGGGGGGAGTGCTGGACATGCAGCCGATCATACAATGCTCCTTTGGGGACCGGCATTTGGAGGGAGGGGGGGGATTTGGTGGCAGAGTCGCGGGGCATGCAGCGGGACACACTGCTCCTTCTGTGTGGGGGCGGGGGGTGGCAGAAACGCAGGGGAAACGCTGAAAGCTGCAGTGGCTTCTGCAGCGCCCCTGGCTGTTTTTTTGTGTGTTTTTTTCAATACATCGATTCTAGGACGCAGTCCCTATTTCAGCCACGTGAAAAAGGGAAAAAAAGTGCGTCTTAGAATCGAGGAAATACGGTAGTTCTAATATCCCACAATGTTAAGGGCCTGAATAGCCCGGCGAAAAGGCGAGTTGCATTTAGAGACTATAGACGTAAGGGCGCAGAGGTACTGTTCTTACAAGAGACACATTTCTCCCAAGCTAACTTCCCCAAGTATTTCGATAAAAATTTCCGAACCCATTTCCTAGCATCAGATCAAGTTAAAAAAAGAGGGGTCGCCATCCTAATTCATAATCATATCCCATATAGACATGACAAAACATACCAGGACAAAGAGGGGAGATCCCTGATCATCACGGGTTTCATCCGAGAAGCTCCAATAACATTCGCTACGGTATACACCCCAAATGATAACGCCACATCCTTTTTCAATAGCTTCTTCATTAAACTAAGTAAAGTTGCAAAAGGCAATATCATACTGGCAGGCGACTGGAACAGAGTCCTTAACCCTAGTCTAGACCGTTGCACGACCACTAACAAACCACATAGACAGGACGTATTAACTTTAACTACCGGTATAGCCAACTGTCAACTAATTGACATATGGAGAGAACTACATCAAGGAGAACGAGAGTATACTTTCTACTCTCACCCACATAACTCATACAGTAGGATAGACTACTTCCTCGTGTCTAACGGTATGGTCCCTGGGGTCTCTCACACAGAGATCCATGATATTTCATGGTCAGACCATGCACCAATAGAGCTGCGGTGCACACTAATTCCGCTGGATAGACCTAGAGCGAACTGGAAACTAAATGAGATCCTGTTAAAGATCCCGGATCTCGGAAGAGAAGTAGGAGCTAGAATCCAGGAATACTTTGAGGAGAATGAGGGTAGTGTGGCATCACAAGCTACATTATGGGAAGCTCATAAGGCGACTCTCAGGGGGACATTGATGAATTTGGCAGCCAAACGAAAAAGGGAAAGAGAGAAAAAAACTAAGGCCCTAGAAACCCAAATAGCAGAACTCTCTACCCTGCACAAAGCTAATAAACAGGCACATATACTCAAACAACTACTAGACACTAAAATTAAACTCAACCTCCTCCTTACCTCCCAGGCTGAGAAAGAAATGGCTTGGTCTAACCGGAAATTCTATGAAAAAGCGAACAAGCCCGATACACTACTTGCCAATAAGCTAAAAAAGAAGCTTCCAAATAACTCTATTCACGCAATCCGAAACCAAAAGGGAGACCTTACCTCCATACCTGGGAAAATAGTGGAGCAATTTAAAGCCTACTATGAAAAACTCTATAATGGAGACAAGGTCACCCACAGTAGGAAAACGAGGGACCTATTGTCCACTTTCCTGAAAGAGGCAAATTTACCAACCTTAGCAAGGGGAGAGCGGGAGGCACTACAGGCGGACTTTACCCTGAAAGAACTCAAAGAAGTCATCAAAGCATTAAAACCGGCCAAAGCACCGGGGCCCGATGGCTTCTCTAATCTATATTATAAGAAATATATTAAAATCCTAGCCCCACATATGCTAAAATTGTTTAATGGTATACTAGAGGGGGACGCCTTCCCAGCACAGATGCTCCAGGCGTCTATCTCGGTGATCCACAAACCTGGAAAGGACCCGGCAGACTGTAAGAGCTACCGGCCCATTTCACTGATCAATTCGGACATCAAAATCTACTCTAAACTTATAGCGAACAGGGTGGGTAATGTCCTTCCCAGGTTAATTCACACGGATCAAGTGGGGTTTATCGGAGGAAGACAAGCGGCAGACAACACCAGAAGAATCATAGACTTGATTGATCTGGCCCAACAGAAAAATATACATTCTATGGTGTTGAGTCTAGACGCGGAGAAAGCCTTCGATAGAATAGACTGGCCCTACTGATCAGAGACGCTTGGGGCGTTTGGCTTTGGGGGACGTCTCATGCGGGCCATCATGGCTTTGTATGAGAACCCTACGGCGAGAGTGAGACACCAGGGTTTTCCCTCTGAGCAATTCCACATAAAAAGTGGAACGAGACAGGGATGCCCACTTTCGCCGCTGCTGTTTGCGCTATGTGTAGAGCCCCTGGCAGCCCACATACGAAATAGCCCCGACATCTCGGGAATCTCAATGGGTGAGCATGAGTTCAAGGCCGCCCTGTATGCAGATGATGTCATTCTAACATTATCTAAACCGCTCACGTCCCTTCCTAACGTTTTCGCAATCCTGAACAAATTTAATCATGTCTCCGGCTTTAAGATTAATCAGTCTAAATCAGAAGCCCTCAATATAAATCTTCCCAAAGAAGTCGAAAAACTGATTGATCTTAACTTCAATTTCAAATGGCAACCCTCCGCGATCAAATATTTAGGGGTATATCTTACACGGGACTACAAAACTCTATATAAAGCAAACTTTCCCAGGTTAATAAAGACGCTGAGAGAGGATCTCAGAATATGGGCAAAGGGGGGCATCTCTTGGATTGGAAGGATACACAGCGTGAAGATGAATCTCCTTCCAAGGATGTTATATCTTTTCCAAAGCCTACCTATACCATTGGTGCATTCTGACATCCTCTCCCTCCAGTCAGCAATAATGAAATTCATCTGGAATAAGAAAAACCCAAGAATTGCTAAGGGTATCCTGACGAGACCCACAACCAGGGGAGGACTAGCGGTACCTTGCTTGTTCGCTTACTACAAAGCGGCTCAATTAGCCCAAATTCTCCAATGGCACACAGACCCAAGCCTTAGGAGATGGGTAGAGTTGGAGAAAGAATGTTGTGCGCCAATTAATATCCAAACGCTGATCTGGTTGCCCAAGGGAAGGGCGCGTCAGATCGGCACGCCGCTACAGACCATTGCCAGTTCTATTCGGGTGTGGGAGGCCACCAAATTTAGCTGTAAATTAACCACAAAGGCATCACTTATGACGCCAATCGTCGGCAACCCAGACTTCGCTCCGGGCCTAAACAGTAAGAATATGAAATATTGGACGCAAGCGGGCATTATCCGACTTAATGATCTGAGGGACAGGATAAGTATACAATCATTCGAACAAATCAAATCCGCAAAAAATATTCCAAATACAGAATTCTTTAAGTACCTCCAGATCAGGGATTTCTATAACAAAACTACAATTAGACCAAAACGTACTAATTTTGAGCAGCTGTGTTCCAGAGATACGGACACAAGGGGACTCACATCTAGGATGTACGGGGAAGTGGTCTGTCCGAAAATGACAAGCGAGACCCGGCCGCTCTACATGCGACAGTGGGAGACAGACTTAGGGGAGACATTAGAGGACGAGGAATGGGAGCAGATCATACAAGCAGCGGCTAAAAGCTCCATCTGTACCACACTAAAGGAGAACGCGTATAAGGTCCTGATGCGGTGGTACTACACCCCAACTAGACTGGCTAAATTTGTTAAGGGCTACTCCCCGCTCTGCCCAAAACAGTGTGGGGAGACGGCCGACCTGCAACACATGCTGTGGTCTTGCGCTAAAGTGGTCCCGATTTGGGAACAGATTAGAGATTGGTTACAGCGGATTCTCGGTTGGGAGATCCCCCTGGACCCGTGGTTGTTCCTGCTGGGCAGGCGGATCCAGGGTATGCCAAATGCGACACACAAATTAATAACGCATTTCGCAATAGCCACTAGGTGCGAGATTGCAGCATTATGGAAGCAGCCAGCAATTCCAGTTATCCCAAAGATTCGAAATCGAATTTGGCTCGTTTGTCAGATGGAACAGTTAACGAGTTTGGTTAATGACACCGGCACAAATTTCCTGAAAGTCTGGTCACCATGGCTAGCACAGACGGACATCCCCGGGGTGGACACCACCGCAATTCTGCTATAATAGTCGCGAACGCGTTCTCCTTTGGAGGGCAGAAGCCGATAGACACATAGAGACGTACGGATAGAAGACAGCCCCCTAAGCGACAACCCGACGACCCTACTGTACAGAGGTAAGGTGATTAACTAGCACTAGAAGTAGGTTTGCAAAAAGAACTACCTCCTCGAAAAAGAAGATGGGAACTGACTCCTCGACGGCAGAAACTTCTGGAGTAGACTCCTCCCCTCCCCCCTCCTCCCCTCCCCCCCCCCTTGTCCGATGTCCGGTTTGTCTTGTTTGTCCTTTAAGTACTGTCTCTGTCTCAAAACAAAGTAGCCTTAATATTTGAAAGATGTTGTTACAGAGAAAAAGAAAAAAGCTGTTGGGGTATGGTAATACAATGGGCTGTGATATACTGTCAGAATGTGTATCCCCAATAAAGAAAATTGAAGTTGGAAAAAAAATAAAAATAAATGATGATGAAAATAAATGATGAAGTGACGGGTTATGCAGTGTGTGTGTGTACGGGGGGAGGCTGGCACTACTGCTGCCAGCTATGTATATGCCTTGTTTATAGAGCGCAACGGGCACTACTTGTGCCTGCTATGTATATGACCTGTGTGGAAAATGAGGGGTATGCAGTGTGTGTGTGTGTATGGGGAGTGGCTGGCACTGCACAGGCAATAAAACAGAGGCCAGTTCAACACTAGTTTTCTCTTTAATTAACAAAATAATTCCAGTTCTTTAGATCACCTTTACCCCTTCCAGCAACACATTGGAAAGCCAGCTTGATATCATAAGCAGAGAACTCCATGTGTTCCTACAGTTTTGCCAGGGTAGCTATGGACCTTCTCTATATTAATACTGAAGGCCAGGGACATATAAGGACAGGTCCCTTCTGTCATTGTGTCACCTTGTAGTGGGAGAGGAAGACTTAATAAGGTCCCTTCTGTCATTGTGTCACCCAATAGTGGGAGAGGAAGACTAAACAGGCCACAGATCACTTCTGTCGGTGTCCCCCTATAGTGGGAGGGATTGAATCTATACGTTACAGGTCACTTCTGTCAGTGTCACCCTGCAGCGGGGGTGACCTATCTCTCCCTGTATTCCGCTTGCAGCAGTGACCTAAATATATACCACTCGTACCGTATTCAGGAAAAAAGGGACCCCTTTCCTTTTTTTCGGCATATCTTGTATATTTCTCGCTCATTCCCCGTGAAAATGTGCACAATTGTAGGTCTGTTATGTAGCTTAACACTGTAGAAGAAGCACAATAAACTGATGTTAACTAAATTGATGCGACTATATTCTTTCAACAAGTACCAGATCCACTGCGGGAGGTTCATGTTCATTAAACAAGAAATAGGAGTTTTTCCTTCGTAGCTCGAAAAAGTGTTAAACGGTTGTAATCTAATTGGAAACCCTAAGATTACTATAAAGTTTGAGTACAAAGTATGGTTTAAAATGTCCTTCTGCTGAAAAGCCCGTCGCTGTCTGATTGCATCATCGATCACGCGGTGTCCCAGCTCCTCCCTCTCCTGAACGATACGCTGTTTTAATAATTCGTTTTGTTCAGTCCTCCTAGCGACCATCATTTATCAGGAAACATTTTATATAAGCGTTTTGGACCATAATTCTTGCTCTGTATCAAGCCCTTTAGAACGTACTTATCTTCTTCGCTACACACCGTTTTGTAACGATGCGCTTGATGATGTCATCACGCCGTCACCAACTCCAAAGGATATTTATCTGATCATCAAATAATTCTTAAATATAAAAATCTACTGTGACAGACCTATAATCGCTCAGATTTTCATAGAAATTGAGTGATGTTTCTGCAAGATATGATAAAAATAGAAGGTGTACCGTTATTTTGAACCGTGTGTGTGTGTGTGTATGTATATATATATGTGTGTATGTATATATATATATATACCCATATATATATATATATACAGTATATGCCTTAATCCAGCAGTGGATCATTAAGGGCTGAAGATAATGATATATTATGTGTGTGTGTGTGTGTGTGTGTGTGTGTGTGTGTGTGTGTGTGTGTGTATATATATATATATACACACACACACATACACACACAAACATGCACACATTTATATCTGTACAAATATATGTATATATACATACACACTTTTTTTTATATATACATACAGTATGCAGTAGTATATGCTGTGTAATATATATATATATATCCCTGTGTCACTGCCCTGTACTGTGTATAGACTCAGTACAGTGGGAGCAGCAGCAGCTGGGCAGAGATACAGGATCTGTTAGGGTCTTCTTTAGGGTGTCCAGCTTCTGTGCTTCAAACACGTCCTTCTCGTCCCGAAACTTTTTGTTGATGTCCCTATAATAGAGAGAAGCCGGTTAGATGCTAAACTCAGATCCTATTCAACTATATAAACTGCTGCATCTCTGCATCTACCCATGTATCTATTTGTCCATCTGTCATCTATCGGACTATCTCTCTATCATCTATCTGGTGTGTGTGTGTATAAATATCAAAGAGATACCGCTCTAAACACCGTATAACTGTGATACCAGGACCAGCTAAATACCTAAAATACTGAGGGCTGGCGGTGCTCTGGGATTAGAAGACTATATAATAACACACAAAAGAAAATCCCAAATAGAGCACTCAGAATATCTGATATCCCTATATAATCTTTCACTATCTATCTAACTAACTATATCTCTGTTCCTATATAAATATAGACCTATCTATCTATCTATCTATCTATCTATCTACTTTGTATCCATCTATCAACACTGTATCTCTCTCTATCTGTATGTATGTATGTATGTATGTATGTATGTATGTATGTATGTATGTATGTGTCTGTGTATGGGGCCATGTCAATATGGACTTGAAGCAAAAGGTGACACTGTGTGCTCATTTGCAAGTAATTTCCCAGAATCCCTTGCTGTAGTGGAAGCACTTTATGATAGGCGATAATGGAGAATGGCAGGGTTGCAGACCTGTCTAAGACATGTGAATGTGCTCACAAGTGATATTTTAATTTGATATATTATATATGTGACTATTGTATATCTATCATCTACCTGGCTATCTATCCAGGGGCTGCCTGACACATTTTTTGCTGGGGGCAATTCCTCCTGACGGCCCTCTTATCAAGTGGCCCATATCCTTTATTATATACACCAGATCTCATATCTATGTACAGTAGCTATATATAGCTAGAAAAGCCCCCATGAGCGCTGATCTGTGTACTGTACCTATTCTATTGAACTAAGTTACCGGGCGCTGGGTTTTAACAGCTGTTAATGGAGCCCTGATGAAGGCCAGTATGGGCTGAAAGGTTGGTCGGGCGTTTGCATGTAATTCAATAAAACAGCAAATATTTTTTCACACAGGAATCCCCTACAGACACCAACACAGACCCTGGACTGACGTGGAGAGCACCCTGCCTACAGGCACCTCTCTTTGGACTATATCAAAGGTTGGTAAGAGGCCTAGCCTTCCAGCCCTCAGATAGGGGCTGCTGAATGTTAGTCAGTCCCCTGCATGGGCCTGGCTGTTGTTTTCTGTTCTAATGTGTTTGCTGATATGAAGCTGTTTTATGTGTAAAGCTGCTGGCTAAGGCTACATCCATAGTGGTTGCGACGACGCGAGCGCCAAATGCAAACCCACGGAGGCCAATGAGCATGTGCATAGTGTGCGCGTGCGAGACAAACTTGTTTGTCTTTGCCGCGTGACGGCCGTGTCACGTGAGCAGTTCAGCCAATGAGGGCGAACCATCTCCGTGATGTCATGGCCACGCCCACCTGACATGCTCCCGGCACGCCTCCGCGGCACCCCGGCCTGCTAGAGGAGAGTGTGCGCGCACACTAAAACTATGTATGTGGCCTAATAAAGCCTATGTTTATTTTCCCCTAAAAACGGCTCTGTGCACATCTCCTACAATCCTATATAAATACAGACACCTCTATCTATCTATCTATCTATCTATCTATCTATCTCTATATAAATACACACACATCTATCTACAGTATCTCTGTATAAGTATCGATCTTACTATCTATCTGTTCCTATATATATATATAGATCTCTCTCTTCTCTCTCATATCTATTTACACAGTTATAATACCTGAGCAGTTCGAGCTGTCGCAGAAGGCTCTGCTTCTCTTTCTGCATATTCCTGGAAACTTTAAATACTTCCCTATGGGGAGAAAACACGAATAGAGCACTTGCCAATCAATGCGTTACTGGTCCCACTTCCTTCTGGCACTGAAGGTGGTAATTGGGGGGCGCTGCCTGCTTTTAAAAGGGCCAGTAGCACATTTGGGTTAACCCCTTTAGTGCCATTAGCAACTAGGGATTCGTACTGAATCACCCCAATATGCCTAGTTTGAGAGCTCGTATCCTGTCCTGGGGTTAAAGGCTCAATCCCTCCTAGAACCATAGTGTACTAATGGCAGTGACATGGTTAAGGGGTGAGTCCCTCCTAGGGGCAAAGTGTACTAATGGCAGTGACATGGTTAAGGGGTCAGTCCCTCCTAGGAGCAAAGTGTACTAATGGCAGTGACATGGTTAAGGGGTGAGTCCCTCCTAGGGGCAAAGTGCACTAATGGCAGTGACATGGTTAAGGGGTCAGTCTCTCCTAGGAGCAGAGTGTACTAATGGCAGTGACATGTTTAAGGGGTCAGTCCCTCCTAGGAGCAAAGTGCACTAATGGCAGTGACATGTTTAAGGGGTCAGTCTCTCCTAGGAGCAAAGTGTACTAATGGCAGTGACATGTTTAAGGGGTCAGTCCCTCCTAGGGGCAAAGTGTACTAATGGCAGTGACATGGTTAAGGGGTCAGTCTCTCCTAGGAGCAAAGTGTACTAATGGCAGTGACATGGTTAAGGGGTCAGTCCCTCCTAGGAGCAAAGTGCACTAATGGCAGTGACATGTTTAAGGGGTCAGTCTCTCCTAGGAGCAAAGTGCACTAATGGCAGTGACATGTTTAAGGGGTCAGTCTCTCCTAGGAGCAAAGTGCACTAATGGCAGTGACATGTTTAAGGGGTCAGTCCCTCCTAGGAGCAAAGTGCACTAATGGCAGTGACATGTTTAAGGGGTCAGTCCCTCCTAGGGGCAAAGTGCACTAATGGCAGTGACATGTTTAAGGGGTCAGTCCCTCCAAGGAGCAAAGTGCACTAATGGCAGTGACATGTTTAAGGGGTCAGTCTCTCCTAGGAGCAAAGTGTACTAATGGCAGTGACATGTTTAAGGGGTCAGTCTCTCCTAGGGGCAAAGTGCACTAATGGCAGTGACAAATTTAAGGGGTCACATCTGGGTGAGTGATGCATTTTTTTTTAACTACAACCTGACACCTATAAGTATTTTTTCAATCATTTGTTAAAGTTACTTTGTAAACATGGTGATTTGTGACTTGGGAGGGATTTGGATTTCCTCTGGCTGCTCCCTTTTGTCTCATATCCCGGTGTGTTCAACAAGAGTTTGCACAGGCAATGCCCCTCTCTTCCCCCTCCCCTTATCTTTAGTGGCTCTATGATAAGGACATGGTGGGAGAAGGGTAAATAAGACACTTGATTGACAAACACTTCCTCATTTAGTGGGCCGTGTAGAACTTCAACTTGTGATGAAAGCAGCAAAGTCTCTACTTTTATCACGTATAGATTTGTTTACGGGAGCCAATTAGCCGGTTCTATTCTTTGCAAGAGGATTTTTGATGGGTGTCCCTGTTGGATTGCACCTTGGAGGTGGGTGGAGAGGAGTTTGGAGTGTGGGTGGGGGCGGGTACATTATTACCGGTTCCTGCGCTGCTCCTCCGCCTGCTCCTGTTTGCGGAGCCTCTGCAGGTTTTTCTGGGCTCTGTCCAGGTCACCAGTTGTCCGCTGCAGTTGCTCGTTGAGGTCCTCGTTGAGTTGCCTCAGGCGGTCGTTTTGGACCCGCGTTTCCAGCTGCTCTGTGTTTATAGAGTGTAACTGGCGCTCCAGCTGTGAGAGAGAGACCGGGACAGTGACATAGTGACAGAGTGTCCCTTCCACTGCAGGGTGACACACCGTGACATGGATAGAGGGGACCTATGGCCCATGGAGTGTGTCCCTCGCACTGCACGGTGACACAGAATAGACCATGGAGTGTGTCAATCCTACTACAGGGTGACATGGACAGTGGGGACCTATAGCCCATTGAGTCTGTCCCTCCCACTGCCGGGGGACACAGTGACACAGACATAAGGTACGTGTCTACCAGAGGGTTATGTGTAATGGCACTGGAGGATCTAGACTACCCCTGCTTTTCTTTTTAGAGACGCATAGTATGGCTCTATGTATAATTGTATTCATATAGTGCAAACCGTGTATGCAGCCCATTACAAAATTACAATACAAGGTAATTAAATGAAGTCCAACAGGTAAATGACAATATAAGGCAAAAGGAGACCCTGGCTGAAGATCTTACAATCGAAGGGTATGTTGGGAGACTTACAGACACAGTAGGAGTAAAAGTGCATTATTAAAAGTGCAGTCAGGGGAGGTCAAGTTAACCTGGAGGTCGTAGCAGGGGCGCAGATAATTGAATGAGATGCTTCTTTGAAGAGGTGAATTTTCTGCTGGGCTGTGAATGAAGGCGCTAGATGATTATAGTAACACTACTTTTTATTTATACCCTTCCACTTCTGCCTTCTGCTAAATAGGATATTTATTTGTTTTAAATAAACTCCATCGCTTTCTAGTTTTAAAAGATAAATGTTATAAGAAATGAATACATCGATTACGTCAAAGACAGAACCACTGCGGTTTTTAGGGCACCCCCGTCTGCCACCGCAGGGTGACACGGCGGCACAGACAGAAGTGACCTATGACCCGTTACGTTTGTTCTTACCGCAATGTGATAGCAACAGAGGCAGAAGGCAATGGCAGATCTAGTCTCCCACAGCAAGGTGACACTGACACAGATAGGAAGGACCCGTGACGCATCCAGCCGGTCCCTCCTTAAAGTGACAATCTAACAGATAATACCTTAAAGTGACACACTAATAGAACTAACAAAGTGTGTCCTTCACTGCAGGGTGACACCGTGACACAGACAGAAGGCACGCATTACTATGCAGCCTGCCCCTCCTTCCTCAGGGTGACTGTGTGGCGTCTGTCCCTCCCACTGCAAGTTGACACAGTGACACAGAAACTTGGCAGCTATAGCTGTATGTAGTATGTATATCTTTATATAGCGCCCCCACAGCTGTACACCGCACTTTACAAGAGAGACAGTACAGGGAAATAGAGCACAATAAGTGCAGCAAATAAGATCAGGCAATGGGTAAGGAAATCCCTGCTCTATCTAAGTGTATATTAATGTGCACCTTCCCCCACCTATAACCGGCTTCAGCGAGAGCCAGCAAAGCAGAACCTGGAATGGAGGAGACTTGGCAAGAGGACAGAAGAACAGCATCAGGGTCATAGCAGCATCCCACATTACATCCCATCAGTGCCCGCAATGCCGCACTGGCGCTAAATGGGTTAACTGGCACACTGCCAGCGCTAGGTACAGAGAGGCTATTGGTGCGTACAAAGTTCAGGTTGGGATCCAGACAGGATTTAATGAGGTCAGGGGGAATTCTTGCACATTGTGTGTTATAGGGTGTGCTCTTATCACCGGCTCAGCACCCAGCTGCTCACTTATAACTCTTAAACTGGGGTTGTACCTTACATGCTGTAATTATGCTGTAATTATGGCCATGTCACTGTAAATCCCCCAGCTCTGCTAAGGCACTTCCAAAAACATATACACTGTATACTGTATGTGAAGTTAACACAACAGCCCTTGAAGTGATAGTTCATAGTTCATACGAGGCAAGTGTGTATGTATGTATGTATGTATGTATGTATATATATATATATATATATATATATATATATATAGCAACTGTAAATATTCCTGTATATTCATCTGCATGTCTTAGACAGGTCTGCAACCCTGTCTTTCACCATTATCACCCAGCAAACAGCACTTCCACTGCAGCAAGGGATTCTGGGAAATAACATGCAAATGAGCACACAGTGCCACTTTTTATCTCATGCTCACATTACATGAGCAACCCTTAGTCAATGCATGCTGCTTTAAACACAGCTTTTAAGCAAGGACTTGGGAGATGCAAAGTCAGTTAACCCACTCACAGACATGTTTCAACCTTGATGGGTATCATCAGTGTGAGGTTGGCTTGCTGACATTTGCTCAAATGAGATAAGAGTAGGTAATCACCACGACTATTAAGGTTATGGTGGGTAAAAAAAGTGACTAAAACCCTCCACAGTAAAGCATAAAGCAACTGTAAATATTCCTGTATATTCATCTGCATGTCTTAGACAGGTCTGCAACCCTGTATATATATATATATATGTGTATGTAACGGGTATTCCCCCACCCAATAGCATATGGTATGTGTGTGCAGGGAACCTAATGTTACCAGGTGTGGTGCTTTACCTGTTAGGCTCACAGGGGACCTAAGCCTCCGCCACGGGGAGCCTGGGGCACGTATAATAATAGGAGTAACCTCGTAAACGGTGCAGTGCATCCATCAGCAATGGCTCCCACCAGAGGGGGAGTGGTCCTCGCAGGACAATATATATATATATCACACACACAGCATGTAAAACAACCAATAACAACCAATAACCATGGTCCCAAGACTCAACAAAGTATCCGGACGTTCCTCCTTCTCCTTCCGTGCACCCCAAAACTGGAACAACCTACCAGAGACTCTCATATCCACCACCAGCTTAAGTTCTTTCAAATCTAAGGCTGTCTCACACTTTAATCTGGTCTGTAACTGTTTCATACGCTCATAATATATATTTTCTTTAACTGTGCATGCAATGTCTTGTATATAATGTATACCTTGTTCATTTATGTAACTATTTGTAACCATGTATTATTTTGTTTTACTCTGTGCCCAGGACATACTTGAAAACGAGAGGTAACTCTCAATGTATTACTTCCTGGTAAAATATTTTATAAATAAATAATAAAATAAAATAACTTTACTGTAGCAACCGTAATTATTCATAAAAATATATATATATCAACAGGTGTCCCTCTCTAGGGGAAACACTACTACTGCGTCTCGCAGGACACTACCCCCTTTCACCGGGTGATCCCACCCCGTGTCCAGTAACCCCACACAATATGTCCTCCACCCTCAAGTGAGATAAATATATGTGTGACTGCGCAGCCACTATGTCTTGTATGAATAGATGGTATAGTTGGTGCACTTGAAGATTACCTGCCGAGCACTCCAGTGCCCGGGCCTGCCAAGGAGCTTCACAAAGGATCCGCTGACCGCTGACCAAAGGAACTACCGTCCGGGGCGATCCCACCCGGATGGCTGCTGCAGCGACAACGAAGGTCTGAGCCCAGACCTCTGGATGGATGCGCGGCGTCCGCTGTGTCCCTAACTGACTCTGAATAATAAGGGGCAGGGTCCCTAACCTGGGGCCTGTCCCTGAAACACTCAAAGCTACTGGTGACTCAGGGCTATCTGGGGCCTAGTGGGCTGCTGGCCTAGTGCAGGGAGTCACTGACTCCTGCACCCTACCTCCTTCCCCTAGCTGCTGCTGACGCCGACTGAACTAACGTGCTAAAGCCCGCGAATTGTATCTAATCTCCCCTGCAGGGAGATGCTGTAGCCCTCTTGGCTCCCTGGGGTCATGTGGGGCGCTCCTAGGCTCATGGGATATGTAGTCCCTTCTCTAGAGCCCTCTTTCTATTGGCCAGCGTTCGCGCGGTCTATCTGCGCATGCGCAATGTCCCTGGCTGGCCGCCGCATGCGGGACACACTGCGCATGCGCGAAGTTGCGCAACATGGCGGCGCCCTGCTCGGGAGCCGCCGGGGACCTCCGGAGCACCGGAGTGCTCCCTGCTCGGCCCCCACCCTCTAGAAGTGCCGGCGGGTCTATCTAGTGACCCCCGGCAGCGGAGGTAAGAGGAGGGGGGGTCGCGGCACAAAAGGGGACCTGGCTACATATATATATATATATAGTATTGGTATTATTTACTCTTTGGTCTGTTGCAGGCATTTTTCCCATTCTCACATATGTATCACTGTTTTCCCCTGAACACAGAAACTACTAATGCTGTATAAACCTGTTGGCTCGCAGGCCCTGAGCCTCTGCCACGGAGAGCCTGGGGCGATATAATTCTACCACTTGATGTACCCACCTGGGAGGGATCCCGACAGAGCGGGAGGAGCCCCTCACAGGACACAACCCAATAATACACTTGGCAGGATAAAACAATAATAACTCTTTACTTAATGTCAGGCTTATTACTGTACATGTATATACTATATGTATATACTATATATATATATATATATATACACACACACACACACACACACACACACACACACACACACACACACACACACACACACACACTGTATTCCCCTCTCCCCTGCCCTTACACACCCTGTGGAGATATGCGCGTGTTTGTAGGGTTACCACAGCAGCAAAGTCTTGTGTATGTGGGGCCCCAGTGAGGCCTGTATGTCAGTAAACAGGGGATCAGCAACAGCAAACATACACACACTGTGCTGAGCAGTGTTATATCTGTGTGCAGTGACCTTATTGATAATGTGAGAGGACACGTGAGGAGTTAGGTTACCATCACTGAAGGAAAAAAGGTTCCGGAAACCCCAATAACTAAATAAATAAATACCTAAAGAATGGTAAATAATTCAGCTATGAATAAAGAAATGTGAGAGAAAACGTATGTATGCCTCTTGTCTAATTATTCAAATATCATTCCTAATACAGTAATTGTATTATCACTATACACAGCTTTGTAGTGATGCCTAAAAAAATGGTGCCTGTTCTGGGTAACATCACCCAAAACTCATTAAAAAAAACACATGGGATGGGTTATTGGTGCCTTCTGTCTGTGTCACTGTGTCACCCTGCAGTGGGAGAGACACTCCATGGTCCATTCTGTCTGTGTCACTGTGTCACCCTGCAGTGGGAGGGACACTCCATGGTCCATTCTGCCTGTGTCACCCTGCAGTGGGAGGGACACTCCATCGTCCATTCTGTCTGTGTCACTGTGTCACCCTGCAGTGGGAGGGACACTCCATGGTCCATTCTGCCTGTGTCACTGTCTCACCCTGCAGTGGGAGGGACACTCCATGACCCATTCTGCCTGTGTCACTGTCTCACCCTGCAGTGGGAGGGACACACTCCATGACCCATTCTGTCTGTGTCACTGGACACACTCCACAGGCCATAGGATCCTTCTGCCTGTCGCCCTTCTCACTGTTACCCTGCAGTGGGAGGGACACACTTCATGCTCCAATGCTGGCTCCCTTGACAGAAAAGGGGTTACATTAATAGCAAAGATTACATGAAGTTACAATACGTTTGCAGGGGTACAGCAGCAGTCCCCTTCCAAAATAATTTCCCCCCCACTTAGCCCAACAGAAGGGTCTTTCTGAGCTAATCCATGTTCCCCTAACCTCCAGGGAACCCCCATAGGCCCGACATATTGTTTGGTACCAGTTCTGACCCAACACCCCCCCCCCCCACACACAAATAGGACTGTGGGGTTACGAAGAGAAAGCTGCAACGTCATCTCCGGTGTCACATCTCCCGATGACGTGGCAACTTTTTATTGGCTGTCAGAGCGAGCCCTGGTCCGGCAGCCATTTTGTGTCCATGTATTCTATTCAGATGAGTAGAGACTGCTGCTTTGACATTTTCAGTACCAAAGAGATCACATGAGCACCACGGCCCAATGGCTGACGGAAACGGAAGTGGAGGGGGCTCCACTTAGGGTATATGGAGCAGTCGGCCCGATCAAAAACCAGCCCCTGGAAAACGAGCATTACCCCGTGACGTACCGGGCATGCAATTAGGGCACTTACAGAGGCAATCCAAGCGGCACTATTAAAAACAAAAAATCGGCAAAGATCCTTCTTCCCAGGTTTCATTAAATGGCTGCCTTTCAGTTTCACTAAATTCTTTAGCCAGTGTAACTCAGCAGCGGCAATGTATCCTTATATGACTAAGGTAACATTATCTATTGTTACAGTTTGCACCTCAAATTGGCAACAAATTATCACAAACACTAAAGCATTACAAAGATCTTGCACTGCTGGGGAGGTGGGCTAAAACTCATTAAAATGGCATTAAGAGTTGAATAATAATAAAAAATAATGTATTATCTAATACTACGAGAGAGAGAAAACACGTAGGATATTGCTTGGATTGCTCCTTCAGAGATGAAATAAATAGGGAGTAATGAGATGACCAGATGATGACACACTGTACCTGTCTCTGTCGCAGGGCGATGAAATCCAGCTCCTGCTCCTTCTTGCTGAGCTCCCGCTGCAGGGCTGTGTGTCTCTCCTGCTGCCTCGGGGAGACCTGCGCAGAGGGACAACCTGAGACCCGTTCACCTGGGCAGCGCACTTTACTGCACTGAGACACGGGGCAGAGACGTCAGCCGCCCAGAACCACACTGAGTCAACAGGTTTTTTTTGGGGGGCGGGGGGGTTGTAGTCCCCACAATGTTTTACATTTTAATGGAAAAGTGTGGATTTTATTTTTATCCATTGGAGTGTATGAGACGCTGATGCTAATAATCAGTAAGGCTGACCCAAATCAGTGAGAGTTGAACAGTCTGATGGATATAGCCAATTGAAGGTTCTGTCAGCTCCACCATTTGTCTGTTATCTGAGATCAGCGAGGAACTTGCAAAAAAATACATTATTTATACAGTGGTTCACCATAATATATATATTTAGGTATGGGTGGGTAAATGTATGTATGTATGTATGTATGTATGTATGTATGTATGTGTGTGTGTGTGTGTGTGTGTGTGTGTGTATATGTATATATATATATATGTATATGTATATGTATATATATATATATATATATATATATATATATATATATATATATCAAATAAAAAGATCACTTGTGAGCACATTCACATGTCTTAGGCAGGTCTGCAACCCCGCCTTTCACCATTATCACCCAGCATACAGTCTTTCCACTGCAGCAAGGGATTCTGGGAAATGATATGCAAATGAGCACACCGTGTCAACTTGTGCCTGAAAAACAATTGTTACATGGAGTCCATATAAGCTAATGCTCGCTGTTAACACAGCTTTAAAGCAGAGCATGGGAATCAGATGCAAAGCCAGAGAAACCACACACAGACATGTTTCAACCTATGTGTATTTATATATATATATATATATAATCTCATCAGAAACCTTCTTCAGGGTTCCCCGCGGGCCGAAACGTCAGCTAACCAGGTATTGTATGGATGAATAAATAGATTTTTTGTGCTTCACCGATGATATGTCCCCAGTGCTGGTAATCTAGGGCCTCATGCAGTAAGCGCCGATAAGCCGTTTATCGCCATTTTTTCGCCAAATTTGCCCTCCTGATTCAGTAAGCGCCGATAAGTGGGAAAAATCGACAATTTTTGTTGCCGATAAAAACTTATCGGCAGCCGGGTGCCGATAAGCCACTTATCGGCACTTTTTGAACTCGGCTGAATTCAGGTAGCCCCGATCAGCTTTTCGCTGCTGATCGGCACTCCAGAATGGAGAGTTTTTCGGCAATCCAGCCCGCCAACTAAAGTTGGCAAGTTGGTGGAGGAGAAGCATCGGCAAGGGCGACACTTAGAAAAAAATCAGCCCTTTTTCCTGTCTGTGATTGATGCCGGGGGTCTCCGGAGCTGATACCAGCACCGGAGCCCCCCGGCATGCATCCGAGGCAGGAAAAATGCATGTACAGCCCACTTCATTACCTTAGCGGCTAACCACTTAGGCAATGAAGGGGTTAACCCACCGTGCCAGCTTTATTGTGGGTAGCGGGGGTGGGTGAAGGGGGTATTTGGCCCTTGTTTGTTTAGGGCTTGCGGGGGGGTTGCGGGTGCACTTAACCCCTTCACGACCGTAGCAGTTAATACCGCTACGGTCATGAAGGGGTTAAGGCCTCCCGCTACCCACCCGCAAGCCCTAAACAACCACCGTTGGGGCTAATACCCCCTTCACCCACACCCGCTACCCACAATAAAAAAAATACACACACAGCAGCCCCACACTAAATAAATAAATATATCTAAATAAATAAATAAATAAATATAAATAAATAAAGATATATATATATATATATATATATATATATATAACCCCTAACATCCACATATATGCACATTAATGATACTATAGGCCGGCGGGGGCCCTCAGGTGTTACCCGCAGGCCTGCAGTACCAATTATGTGCCCCCCCACATTAATGTCAAAACACATACTTATAAAGAAATAAGCCCCCCCCCCCTTAACACATACAGTATAGTAATGGCCACAATTACTATTATCCACAAATCGATAATAGTGAATGTGCCCATTTTAAATACATAAACACCAATCAATACATTAAATACATATAGTACTCACCCATGTCCGGCTGCCACGATGAAGGCCATCCTCATCCTGCCCATGCCCCCTCCGCTGCTGCAAAACAGACACAAGAATGAAAACATCCAATGTAATGTCCCCTAACCCCTTAATCACCATAGCTGTTATTAACCGCTACAGTCATTAAGGGGTTAACCCACCCTCACCCACCACTCGGGAGGCCTACATACCCTCCCACACTAACCCCCCCACCCCGTGAGGCCTAACCACCCTCACCCACTACCCACAAGGGAGGCCTACCCACATACCGTTGGGGCCAATACCCCCTTCCCCCACCCCCAGTACCCACAATTAAAACAATACACCGCCCCACAATAAGCATCATTCTATTTATTAAATACATTACCCACCCCCTGTGCCCCCCCCCATAAATACATGATTTATCCTTTTACATACAGGGTTCATACCCCAGCCCCACGCGAGTCCCCGGCGGGCTGGCGGGGCACCTGACAGACCTACAGGGTACCAGCAGCTTGTTTCAAACAGGTTCTGGAGGCCTGTTGGTGGGTCCCGCCAAGCGCCATGGCCCCCAGGTGGTCTCCTTGGGTCACCGTGGGCCACAATTGGGTTCCCACGGTAGGCCCCCGGATGTCTGGGAGCCCCGGGTCAGACCCACAGGTGTCTGCAGGGCCTCGGGTGGTTCCCACGAGGGTCTGGGGAACTCACGAGTGCTCACTACAGGTCCGCAGTGCCCCCACGGATGTGGGACCACCGCTTCATCCCCGCATCTATGGGTCCGCGGTGCCCCCACGGATGTGGGACCACCGCTTCATCCCCGCAGACTACGGGTCCGCGGTGCCCCCACAGATGTGAGGCCAGTGCTTCATCCCCGCAGGTGTCACCCGTGGAACCACCAGCCTGATACCCGTGAGATACCCGAGGAGACCGCAGGTGGTCTCCAGAGGTCTCACGCAGAACCAAGAAACCAACCCTGAATGTAAAAAAAATAAACCTGGCCTATACATTCAATACATACACCCCCCCCCCCCCCCCCCAACACCTACAGTACAATAATGTGCAAAATAACTTATCCAGATAGGGATAATAGATTATTTGTCCATTATTAAACACATTAACTAGCATATTCAAATAAATAAAGTACTACTGACCTCATCAATAAGAAGCCCCCGTCGCCAGCAACATCCTTGTCTTTCGTTGCCCACAAAATACATAGCCAATACAAAGCCAATACATTGCAATTACATTCAGATATCAATTAACCCCTTAAACACCTTATCGGATAATAACCGCAAAGGTAATTAAGGGGTTAAGCCACACTGGCCCGATACCCACCCTTCACCCATTCTTTTGTACAGTGGCTTCATCATGCAACTATATATATATATATATATATATATACAGAGAGAGAGAGAGAGATATATATACACACACATGATGAACCAATATACAAATAAATGTAGAAGGGTTATCAAAAACATGCTGTACTACAAATAACACTTCTCCATACAGACACACTACAATAAAATCAATTTTCTTTAATAATCCAATCTGATCTTCCAATCAAAATCCTCAAATGCCAATCAAAACCCTCAAATGACAATCAAAACATTGCATTTACATTGTATATATGATGCATACAATCTATGCACCATATACATTCTGCAAATGAATGTTAACAATAACATATTCAAAACAAAATACCAATACCTCCAAACAAGTATACTATTTAAACCAATCCAGTAAACATAAATCAATTAGCATTCATTAATTACATCCCTAAAAAATTTACATTCCATCCCTAACAATTAAACAATTAACTAATTCAAGCGTTGAACAGAACAATTTATCCTGTGAAAAAATATAAGTACCAACAAGAATACAATATACAAAAGCAAGCCTCACCCTGACCTAAAGTACACCATGCAATAGCAACAATTACATCTATCTAATTGTAAAATACATTATACACACATTTATGCATAGCAGCATAGCCAAATTAAAACACAGCAAATCGAGCTTTTAAAACAACATAATTTCTTAACCTGTATGTATATATCGATCTAGACATACATACATACATACATACATACAGTGGCAAGAAATTATATACCAAAGATAAAGAAATACACGTTAAAAAAGCTTTAAAAAAAATTAACAAGTTAAATAAAATACATTTCTTTAGTTCACTTACCATTACTTGACCCACTCACCGACTCCCATTGAACAGCTTACTCTCGAACCAATCCATGCACAGGAACATATAAAATAACAAACCATAAAATAATAAACATTAAACTAAAAATCCAAAACAATCCACGGGTCTTCTATTTGTAATCCATCTTCATCTGTATTCTCCTTTCTTGTATCTGCGGCTCTCTTCCGGGGTCTTCTTGTCTTCTATGGCCACGCCCTGGCCTTCTTCTTCTGTAGGAGGTCCTTCCTCCTCGGCGTCTTGCTTCAAAATGAGACGACATAGGCTTTTAAAGGCCTATGACGTCACATTTTCGTCATGGTTCCCACGGCCCTGATTGGGCCGTGAAAATCATGTGTTTTGGCCGAGAAAAAAAAAATGATGACGTCACTTAAAGGCAATGAAAGCACAGCCAATCAGAATGGCTTTGCTTCAATTGCCTTTAAGATGACGTCATGAAAAGAAACATGGCCGTCCTCACATGGTACGGTAGCCTATGTCGTCTCATTTTGAAGCAAGACGCCGAGGAGGAAGGACCTCCTACATAAGAAGAAGGCCATGGCGTGGCCGTAGAAGACAAGAAGACCCCGGACGAGAGCCGCAGATAGAAGAAAGAAGAATACAGATGAAGATGGATTACAAATAGAAGACCCGTGGATTGTTTTGGATTTTTAGTTTAATGTTTATTATTTTATGGTTTGTTATTTTATGGGTTCCTGTGCGTCGATTGGTTCGAGAGTAAGCTGTTCAATGGGAGTCGGTGAGTGGGTCAAGTAATGGTAAGTGAACTAAAGAAATGTATTTTATTTAACTTGTTAATTTTTTTTAAACCTTTTTTAACATGTGTATTTATTTATTTTTGGTATATCATTTCTTGCCACTGTATGTATGTATGTATGTCTAGATCGATATATACATACAGGGTAAGAAATTATGTTGTTTTAAAAGCTTGATTTGCTGTGTTTTAAATTAATTTTGCTATGCTGCTATGCATAAATGTGTGTATAATGTATTTTAAAATTAGATAGATGTAATTGTTGCTATTGTATGGTGTACTTTAGGTCAGGGTGAGGCTTGCTTTTGTATATTGTATCCTTGTTGGTACTTATATTTTTTCACAGGATAAATTGTTTTGTTCAAAGCTTGAATTAGTTAATTGTTTAATTGTTAGGGATGGAATGTAAATTGTTTAGGGATGTAATTAATGAATGCTAATTGATTTATGTTTACTGGATTGGTTTAAATAGTATACTTGTTTGGAGGTATTGGTATTTTGTTTTGAATATGTTATTGTTAACATTCATTTGCAGAATGTATATGTGCATAGATTGTATGCATCATATATACAATGTAAATGCAATGTTTTGATTGTCATTTGAGGTTTTTGATTGGCATTTGAGGATTTTGATTGGAAGATCAGATTGGATTTTTAAAGGAAATTGATTTTATTGTAGTGTGTCTGTATGGAGAAGTGTTATTTGTAGTACAGCATGTTTTTGATAACCTTTTTACATTTATTTGTAGATTGGTTCATCATGTGTGCGTATATATATATATATATATATCTATCTCTGTGTATATATATATATATATATATATATATATATATATATATATATATATATATATATATATATATATATATATATAGTTGCATGATGAAGCCACTGTACAAATGAATGGGTGAAGGGTGGGTATCGGGCCAGTGTGGCTTGACCCCTTAATTACCTTTGCGGTTATTATCCAATAAGGTGTTTAAGGGGTTAATTGATATCTGAATGTAATTGCAATGTATTGGCTTTGTATTTTGTGGGCAACGAAAGACAAGGATGTTGCTGGCGACGGGGGCTTCTTATTGATGAGGTCAGTAGTACTTTATTTATTTGAATATGCTAGTTAATATGTTTATTAATGGGGAAATAATCTATTATCCCTATCTGGATAATAGTTATTTAGCACATTATTGTACTGTAGGTGTTTGGGGGGGGGGGGATGTATGTATTGAATGTATAGGCCAGGTTTATTTTTTTTATATTCAGGGTTGGTTTCTTGGTTCTGCGTGAGACCTCTGGAGACCACCTGCGGTCTCCTCGGGTATCAGGCTGGTGGTTCCACGGGTGACACCTGCGGGGATGAAGCGGTGGCCTCACATCTGTGGGGGCACCGCGGACCCGTAGTCTGTGGGGATGAAGCAGTGGTCCCACATCCATGGGGGCACCGTGGACCCATAGGTGCGGGGATGAAGCGGTGGTCCCATATCCGTGGGGGCACCGCGGACCCGTAGTGAGCACTTGTGAGTTCCCCAGACCCCCGTGGGAACCACCCGAGGCCCCACAGACACCTGTGGGTCTGACCCGGGGCTCCCAGACATCCGCGGGCCTACCATGGGGACCCAATTGAGGGCCACGGTGACCTAAGGAGACCACCTGGGGGCCATGGCGCTTGGCAGGACCCACCAACAGGCCTCCAGAACCTGTTTGAAACAAGCTTCTGGTACCCTGTAGGTCTGTCAGGTGACCCGCCAGCCCGCCGGGGATTCGCGTGGGGCTGGGGTATTAACTCTGTATGTAAAAAGATAAATCATGTATTTATGGGGGGGCACAGGGGGTGGGTAATGTATTTAATAAATAGAATGATGCTTATTGTGGTGCGGTGTATTGTTTTTATTGTGGGTACTGGGGGTGGGGGGGGTGTATTGGCCCCAATGGTATGTGGGTTAGCCTCCCTTGTGGGTAGTGGGTAAGGGTGGTTAGGCCTCACGGTGTGGGGGGTTAGTGGGGGAGTGTATGTAGGCCTCCCGAGTGGTGGGTGAGGGTGGGTTAACCCCTTAATGACTGTAGCGGTTAATAACCGCTATGGTGATTAAGGGGTTAGGGGACATTACATTGGATGTTTTCATTCTTGTGTCTGTTTTGCAGAAGCGGAGGGGGCATGGGCAGGATGAAGATGAGGATGGCCTTCATCGTGGCAGCCGGAAATGGGTGAGTGCTATATGTATTTAATGTATTTATTATTGTTTATGTATTTTAAATACACAGGGGGTGTATGTTGTTTATTGCAATGTTTATTGGGGGCAAATGTCCCCAATAAACATGCTATTCTGCTTTAACTACTTCATTGCCTTAGCGGCTATACGCTATGGTAATGAAGCAGCATTTATGTATTTTAATAATATTGTGCGGAAGCAGGGGGTCCCCTGAGCTGAACCGCATTGATTTGTGGCTCAGAGATCCCCTGCTTCCCGAGTTACAGGCCCCGGTTTGGGGCATCGGTTACAGTGTCGCCGCCATATTTATAGCGGACACGGCGCGAATGGGATGCTATAAAGATGGTGGCGACACTGCCACCCGATGACACATACCGGGGCCTGTAACTCAGGAAGCAGGGGTCCCTGGTCCATAAAGCAACGCGGTTCAGCTCAGGGGACCCCCTGCTCACAGTACACTATTATTAAAAATACATTCATGCTGCTTCGTTACCGTAGCACATAGCCGCAAAGGTAAGGAACGAGTGTTTATTGATATGTGTGTGGTTTTAGGTCCGGGGACCCCCTGCTCCCCGAGATACAGGCTCCTTTATGGGGTGCCGTTATCCCTCTGCTTTGTTTACATTCCGCGGTCACGTGATCGGGACCTTTAAATGCAGAGGGATACCGGCACCTCATAAAGGGGCCTGTATCTCGGGAAGCAGGGGGTCCCCGGACCTGAAACCAATGCGGTTCAGCTCCGTAGACCCCCTGCACATGTACACTATGAGTAAAAGTTGTTTATAAATAATTTATATTTTGCCGATGTTTGCGCTGAGAGAGCGGCTGGTCTCTCTCTGCTGCAAACACCTATCGGCAGAAAAGGCCTATCGGCAGGTTATCGGGAGCCAGCCTGTTTCGGCACAGGCTCATCGGCAGTTTTGCTTTCTCAGTGATTCGGCAGGGATCGGCATGGATTCGGCCCTTACTGAATACTGCAAGAGCAAATCGCCAAAATAAGGCCTATCGGCAACCCTTGGCGATTGCACTTTTTCGGCGCTTACTGCATAGATCCCCTAGTCTCCGATGAGTTTGGATATAACATTATAATAGCTGCTTCTATAGTACCTTGTACGGAATTGCCTTGTAAGGCATTGCATGAAAGAGAGTGCGGCCATTCCACCTGCATGTATGTATATGTATGTATGTATGTATGTATAGCAAATGGAAATATACTGTATGCTCATTTGCATGTCTTAGGCCTCGGCCATGTTAACCGCTTGCTGGCGGAAGCGTGCTGAGGCGCGCTCCCGCTCAGCACTGAGCCCCTACAGCCGCAATTAGAGCGGCTTTAGTAGGGGCTCACCTGCGCTTCCGCGCGCTTGCGGAAGCGCAGGTCTTAGGGGAATTTAAAATTCCCCCGCTTGCCGGCACGACAGACCGGTCACGTGAGCGGTTCGCCCAATGAGGGCGAACCAGCTCCGTGACGTCACTGGCACGCCCCCGGCCAGTGACGCGCCCGCCCCCAGACGACCCGCGGTAAGCAACCGCAAGGCCAGGGAAAGCACCCGCTTTCCCTGAGCCTCAGCGAGCAAGCAGGGAGCATGGACTCAGCCTTAGACTGGTCTGCAACCCCGCCTTTCACCATTATCACACAGCACACAGCACACAGCACACAGCACTTCCACTGCAACAAGGGATTCAGGGAAATGACATGCAAACGAGCACACAGTGCCACCTTTTGCTTCAAAACCATTCAATATGGTTCCCCCTATAGGCTTAAGCTTGTATATATATATATATATATATATATATATATATATATATATATTTACTTATAAATTATTTATATATACCTAAACACATATATAATATGCAAAAGTATATATTGATAAAGATTTATGCGTGTAGGATTTGTGTAAACATATGCATCATTCTCTCTGTATGTATACTGTGAGTGTGCGGTATACACACTGCTTATTATCAATGAGACAGAGGCAGATACACCCCTATCAGGTATATTCACTAAGATGTGACACTGTTAACATTCTCTATAAATATATGTAGATATAGATATATATCTATACAGATATATATACACCATGTTCAGGAAAAATGGGACCCCTTTCATTTTTCATCATATCATGTATTTCTTGCTCACTCCCCATGAAAATGTGCAGAATTGTAGGTCTGTTATATAGATTAACACGATATAAGAAGCACAATGTACACAATCAACTAATGTTAACTAAGACTTTGGGTTCAATAAAGACTTTAAACTTTAGAAAGGCAGATTTTAATAAACTGAGGTCTAATCTAGTAGTAATACAATGGGATGATGTTTTTGCAGGGAAAAATGTAGAAGATAAATGGGCAGTCTTTAAAACATTGTTAGAAAAACACACTTATCAGTGTATACCCTTGGGTAATAAGTATAAAAGAAATAAGTCAAAACCAATGTGGCTAAATAAACAGGTAGGGGAGGAAATGGACAAGAAGAGGAAGGCGTTTAGATTCTTTAAGTCAGAAGGGACAGAGACATCGTATCAGAATTATAAGGAATGTAATAAAAATTGCAAAAGGGCAATCAAATTAGCAAAAATGGATAATGAAAAAAGGATTGCAATAGAAAGTAAGGTCAACCCTAAAAAGTTCTTTAAGTACCTTAATAACAAAAAAATGAGAAAAGAAAATATAGGACCCTTTCAGTGTGAGATGGGTAGGAAGATTATTGGAGATAAGGAAAAAGCTGAGGTATTAAACAAATTCTTTGCCTCTGTGTTTACCAGGGAAGAATCAAGTTCAATAGTAGTGCCGCAGGAGGAAGCCACAACCTCCATATTAATGAACAATTGGTTAACTGAGGAAGAAGTTCATAAGCGACTTGAAAAAATTAAAGTTAATAAGGCACCTGCCCCGATGGCATACATCCAAGAGTTCTCAAGGAGTTAAGCTTAGTAATAGCAAAACCATTATATTTAATATTCAAGGACTCCATTTCCACAGGCTCAGTACCACAAGATTGGCGTAAAGCAGATGTGGTGCCTATATTTAAAAAGGGAGCTAGATCACAACCGGGAAATTACAGACCTGTAAGCCTGACTTCAATAGTAGGGAAATTACTTGAAGGTTTAATACGGGATAATATTCAGGAATACCTAATGTAAAATAAAATTATTAGTAATAGTCAGCATGGATTTATGAAGGATAGATCTTGCCAAACTAACCTTATTTGTTTCTTTGAGGAGGTAAATAGGAATCTACTGTAGACCAGGGTAATGCTGTTGATGTGGTCTACTTCGATTTTGCAAAGGCTTTTGATACGGTTTCACACAAGAGGTTGGTGTACAAAATAAAGAAAATTGGACTAATATATGCACCTGGATTGAAAACTGGTTAAGGACAGACAACAGAGGGTTGTCATAAATGGAACTTTTTCAGGTTGGGCTAAAGTCGTGAGTGGAGTACCTCAAGGATCGGTACTGGGACCCCTGCTTTTTAACTTGTTTATTAATGACCTTGAGGTTGGGATCGAGAGCAAAGTCTCCATCTTTGCTGATGATACTAAATTGTGTAAGGTAATAGAATCAGAGCAGGATGAAATTTCTCTTCAGAAGGACTTGGAGAGACTGGAAACGTGGGCAGGTAAATGGCAAATGAGGTTTAATACAGATAAATGTAAGGTTATGCATTTGGGATGCAAGAATAAAAAAGCGACTTACAAATTAAATGGAGATATATTGGGGGAATCCTTGATGGAGAAGGATTTAGGAGTGCTTGTAGACAGCAGGCTTAGCAATAGTGCCCAATGTCATGCAGTAGCTGCAAAGGCAAACAAGATCTTATCTTGCATCAAATGGGCAATGGATGGAAGGGAAGTAGATATAATTATGCCCCTTTACAAAGCATTAGTAAGACCACACCTTGAATATGGAGTACAATTTTGGGCACCAATCCTAAGAAAAGACATTATGGAACTAGAGAGAGTGCAGAGAAGAGCCACCAAATTAATAAAGGGGATGGACATTCTAACTTATGAGGAGAGGCTAGCTAAATTAGATTTATTTACATTAGAAAAGAGGCGTCTAAGAGGGGATATGATAACTATATACAAATATATTCAGGGACAATACAAGGAGCTTTCAAAAGAACTATTCATCCCACGGGCAGTACAAAGGACTCGGGGCCATCCCTTAAGGTTGGAGGAAAGGAAATTTCACCAGCAACAAAGGAAAGGGTTCTTTACAGTAAGGGCAGTTAAAATGTGGAATTCATTACCCATGGAGGCTGTGATGGCAGATACAATAGATTTGTTCAAAAAAAGGTTGGACATCTTTTTAGATGGGAAAGGTATACAGGGATATACCAAATAAGTATACATGGGAAGGATGTTGATCCAGGGATTAATCCGATTGCCAATTCTTGGAGTCAGGAAGGAATTAATTTTTCCCCTTAATGGGGTTTTTTGTTTGCCTTCCTCTGGATCAATAAGTAAGTATAGATATAGAATAAAGTATCTGTTGTCTAAATTTAGCATAGGTTGAACTTGATGGACGTACGTCTTTTTTCAACCTCATCTACTATGTAACTATGTAACTATGTAACATTGATATTTCGTTAAACAAGAAATAGGAGTTTTTCCTTCGTAGCTCGTAAATGTGTTAAACTTTTCGAATCTAATCTGAAACACTAAGATTATTATATAGTTTGAGTTCAAAGTGTGGTTCAAAATGTCCTTCTGCTGAAACGCTTGAAGACGAGAACGTCGCTGTCTGATTGCATCATCGATCACGCGTTGTTCCAGCTGCTCCCCCTCCTGAACGATACGCTGTTTTACTAATCCGTTTTGTTCAGTCCTCCTAGCGACCATCCTTTATCAGGAAATCTTATACTATATTAGTGAAAGCACTGTATGCCTGCCTGCCTGCATGCATGCATGCCTGCCTGCCTGGATGTCCGGTGTCCCTAGGGGAAATCTCATTGGTCCCTTGGGCCGCCCCCGCACACCTCTCATTGGCCTGAGGCGGAGTGACGGCCAAAGGACACACACACAGGGACACACACACAGGGACACACACAGGGACACACACACAGGGACACACACACAGGGACACACACACACACACACACACAGGGACACACACAGGGACACACACACACAGGGACACACACTCTCCCCCGTCAGTTGGACCGCAGCTCACCTTCCACCCCCCCCCCCCTCCTCTCCCGGTGCCCCTCCTCTCCCGGTGCCCCTCACTCTCTCCCCCCTCCCCACCTCACCCAAATCCCCACGCTCCGCAACATCCCCAGCCGCACCATCACCCTCACCGTGCGCCGTGGAGGAAGCGCGGCCCTGCTGCTCAGCAGCAAACTCCAGGCTCCTTCCCCCTCGCGGCGCGGCCCTCCTGCTCTCCCCCTCACGTGCTCCGCTCCCGGAGAGGGGAAGCGCGGCCCGGGCCTCCTGCTCTCCCCATCACGTGCGCCGCTACCGGAGAGGGGAAGCGCGGTGCGGGACTCCCCATCACGTGTGACGCTACCGGAGAGGGGAAGCGCGGCGCGGGACTCCCCATCACGTGTGACGCTACCGGAGAGGGGAAGCGCGGCGCTGGACTCCCCATCACGTGCGCCGCTACCGGAGAGGGGAAGCGCGGGCCGGGCCTCCTGCTCTCCCCATCACGTGCGCCGCTACCGGAGAGGGGAAGCGCGGTGCGGGACTCCCCATCACGTGTGACGCTACCGGAGAGTCGAAGCGCGGCGCGGGACTCCCCATCACGTGCGCCGCTACCGGAGAGGGGAAGCGCGGGCCGGGCCTCCTGCTCTCCCCATCACGTGCGCCGCTACCGGAGAGGGGAAGCGCGGCGCGGGACTCCTGCCACTCTTGCCCCCCCCCAGCTTCCCGAACTCACCTCCTGCCCCAGCCAGATGCCACGGGGTCAAGGTAAGTCACACACCGTCTCCCACCCACGCACTGTCACCCAGTCACCCACACACCCACCCAGTCACTTTCACCCACCCACTCAGTCACCCACTCAGTCACCCACCCACTCAGTCACCCACCCACTCAGTCACCCACCCACTCAGTCACCCACCCACTCAGTCACCCACCCACTCAGTCACCCACCCACTCACTTAGTCACCCACCCACTCACTCAGTCACCCACCCACTCACACAGTCACCCACCCACTCACACAGTCACCCACCCACTCACTCACTCAGTCACCCACCCAGTCACCCACTCAGTCACCCACTCAGTCACCCACCCAGTCACCCACCCAGTCACCCACTTTCACCCAGTCACCCACCCACTCAGTCACCCACCCACTCAGTCACCCAGTCACCCATTCAGTCAGTCACCCAGTCACCCACCCATTCAGTAAGTCAGTCACCCACTCACCCACCCACTCACTCACCCACTCACTCACCCAGTCACCCACCCACTCAGTCACCCAGTCACCCACCCATTCAGTCAGTCACCCAGTCACCCACCCATTCAGTCAGTCAGTCAGTCACCCACTCACCCACCCAGTCAGTCACCCAGTCAGTCACCCACCCAGTCAGTCACCCACTCACCCACCCAGTCAGTCACCCACTCACCCACCCAGTCAGTCACCCACTCACCCACCCAGTCAGTCAGTCACTCACCCACCCAGTCAGTCACCCACTCACCCACCCAGTCAGTCACCCACTCACCCACCCAGTCAGTCACCCACCCACCCAGTCAGTCACTCACCCACCCAGTCAGTCTCCCACTCACCCACCCACCGACCCAACTCACCCACCCAACCACCGACCCAAAGTCAAACCGACCCAAAGTCACCCACCCACCGACCCAAAGTCACATACCCACCGACCCAAAGTCACACACCCACCGACCCAAAGTCAAACCGACCCAAAGTCACCCACCCACCGACCCAAAGTCACCCACCCACCGACCCAAAGTCAAACCGACCCAAAGTCACCCACCCACTCAGTCACCCACCCACTCAGTCAAGTGTCACACACCCACCCAGTCACCCACACACTCAGTCAACTCAGTCACCCACCTAGCTGTCAAGGGGGGGGGGGGAAGCCTAACCCTGTCGTACGCCCCCCCAAAATTACATCCCGGGCAACGCCGGGTCTCTCAGCTAGTATTTTATATAAGTTTTGGACCATAATTCTTGCTGTCTCCAGCACTTTAGAACGTACTTATCTTCTTCGCTACACACCGTTTTGTAACGATGCGCTTGATGATGTCACCACGCCTTCACCAACTCCAAAAAATATTTATTAGATTATCAAATAATTCTTAAATGTAATAATCTACTGTGACAGACCTATAATTGCTCACATTATAATGAAAATGTAGTGATTTTTCTGCAAGATAAGATGAAAAATAAAAGGTGTCCCGGTTTTTCTGGTGTGTGTGTGTGTAAACAGAATAATCTGAAGCGCACAAAAGCTGCATTAACGAACATACTGATTGAATATAAAGTGACAGCACAAAAAGGGCAATTGAATGCAGTAAAATATATGGTAGGCGAGTAGAAAGTGTGGGCTTAAAACTCAAGAGGAACAAACTCGTGAAGCATGTGAACACGACTTAGGCTGCGGCCATGGTGATTGCGATGGCGCGCAGGAGGGTGCGCGGGGCGCGATCACATAGATGTGCCTCTATGAGGCTGTCTATAGAGCGTGGGAGCAGAGGCGCCGGCGCCCGCGATGCAGGGGGGGAACAGAAAAATCTGTTTTCAGTTGCGGCGGCCGGGCGGCAGCTGGGTCACGTGAGCGGTTCGCCCAATGAGAGCGTACCAGCTCCGTGCTGTCACGGCCACGCCCCCGACACGCCTCCCCATCTCCTCTGCATGCAGGACACAGATCTCTCCTGCTGCAGGCGGCGGGGAGAAGCCGAGTGAACGCTTGCGCCCTCTCCAGCGTTCACCATGGCCGCAGCCTTAGAATGAAAAATAGGTAGCAAATAACCTCCCTCTGGGAAATATGAGAGGGAATAAAATAGAAACGCTGTCATGGTGTAGTATGAAAAGTAGCAAAAAAAAATTAAAGTAGTAATAAAAACAAGTTAAAAGCATGTGGTCATTACAGTTTATGACCACATGCTTGTAACTTTTTTTAATTTTGTACGTGCATATCTCACCACTGTAATTATCCAGCCATTTTTACAATAATACTACACCGTGAGAGATCTTTGCGCTTGACTTTTTTATTCCCTCTATATGCAAGAGTGTGTATTACAAGCTCCTTCAGTAGGCTCCCGGTGTCACTCCTCCAGTTGGTACCTTTCCGAGGAGACGTTCTCTCTCTATCTTGATCTGCTGCTCCATCTCCTCGTATAGACACCTCACCTCCCGTCCGTGATCTGTCTCCTTACTGTGGCACCGGGAGAGGAGAGAGAAAGACGAGGAACGTTTTATCAATGAGCCCAGCCATGTACATTTCATTCAGCCTTGAGCGTTTGTCCACCTCTGAAAAGCCCACTTTGGAGTCAGGTCTACTGTCCTTGTACATTGTAAATCTCGGCCGCAAAATTAACCTATCACTATCCTCTATTCAGGGTCAAACAATCAATCAGTCACAACTCTTAATTTATGCTCAATCATTAAGAATTTTAGAATCAGAAACAACTGATCTATCGGAATTCTGAGCTCAAGGTCAACGGAACAATCACAACACTACTGGTCAACCAATCAGAACTCTCCAATCAGGGTTACTCAATCTGAAATTGGGGTCAATGAACTAACACAAACAAAAATCTAGGCGCTATTTGAGTAGTAATAAAACAAGTGTGTAATGTGAATTAATATAAATGGTGAAGGTCAGTGACTGCAACCCAAAAATTAACCCCCTTAAGGTTTACAATAAATGAGAACAAAAACTAAAAGGGGAGCACTAAGTGAAATAGTGAATACAATGTAAGTGTAAATGGGAACAAAACGACACAAGTATTGAATTTGATATACACTGCATTTGATATACATTTGATATAGTCAGCAGGACCAGCTTTTCAGGGTCAACCAACCAATCAAAACTCTTGATTCAGGTCAATCAACCAATCAGAAAATTCTACTGAGGTTAAAAGAGTCAATCAGAATTGTCCAGTCGGGACCAGCCATTCAGGGTCAACCAACCAATCAATACTCTTGATTCTAGGTCAATCAACCAGTCAGAATTCTCTAATCAGGAGCAACAATTCAATCAGAGATCTGAAATCAGGGTGCACTCAGGTAGAATTACCACCTCTTCGGGTTTGACCCGAAGTCTCAGGGTTTTAGCATGCCAGCGCCGGGCTGAGGGTTTCTCAGGAGCACCGACAGGAGGTGTGAAACCGCCTGCCTCTCCGGGCTGCAGCTTGCTGCTGGGCTGTCACTGCACAGGCAATCCCTCCACCCCAGTCTGAAGCAGCTCACACACAGGCAGCCCAGGTAAAGAGTGTGTGTGTGTGTTGTGATTGTGTGGGTGTTGTGTGTGCAAGTGTATCAAATTACAGGTGCAATCCAGGCTCAAGAAATGTCCTCGAAGGCAAAAGGACAAACTGCACTCATCAGCCACTCCGACGACTCAAATGGCAGAGCCTGACTGTGCTTCCCATGGGGGAGTTTTTCTTTTAGTACACCAAGTGATACTTTTGTGCAAAGCGTACATCTTTATAACATCCCCTCCCATACATACATATCTATCTCTGTGTACCGTGTGCAATACATCATACTGTGACACCATTCAGCTGTATACTGTTTCTCAACAGAGCCTTTTTTATTTAATTTTTTTACTAGGAAAAAAATCCCAGATCTTTAAGAAATGTGTTTTTCTGTAACCTGGCTCACTCTCTCCAATATTAATCTTTGCGTATTGTTCTACTTTAAACCAATGTAATTTTTTTTTTAAACGGAGCACGTTTGGGAGATCCTTTAAAAAATAATAATCTCAAAATAGCCTTAACATCGCATATTTTTTGCTTCAGGGGCTGTTCTACGTCTAGGGTGGGACCCCAATCTCATATTTGGGTCAAACACTTTTAAAAGGTGGCAACTCTACTCACAGGACCACACAGAACTCTTGATTTAGGGACAATCAACCAATCAGAAAACTGCATTGCGGGTTAACGAACCAATCAGAACTGTCCAGTCATAGTTAATCAACCTATCAGAATGCTTGCATCAGGGTCAATGAACCAATTAGAACACTGCATTCAGGTTCAGTTAGCCAGCTTCATTCATCAAAGTTCACAGATCCTAATATCTGCCCACACATTGATCCTACAGTGGATTTCATGCTTTAAGGCAGCGGTGCGCAAATTGGGGGGCGAGCCCCCCCCATGGAGAATTTGTAGGGGGGAGGAGCGGGCGGTTACAGAGGTCCCTCACTCTTCCCCACGGTATTTAAATTAAATGCCGGGGCAGGCGTGAGGCCTCTGTAACTCACTTACCTGCTGCCAGCCGGGTCCTCGGCGACGCGTCGCCATGTGACGCCGTGTCATGATCGCGGTATGAGGGGTTAATGGGATCTGTGTATATGTTGATCTGCATCCCCCTGCTTCAGCAGAATGGCCCCAGGTCTTAGATGTATTTCCCCAGCAGTCTGTGTTATATTACTATGTGTGTATAAATCATGTCGGGAGGGAAAGGGTTAACCATATTGTGTATATGTGGATCTGCATTTCCCTGCTTCAGCAGAATTAATTGCTATGTTATGTATTAACATGGAGGGAGGGGGAGAATTGTATTTTATCCTTGACAATGGGTAAAGTGTAAAAAATTATAACTTTTGCTATATACATGCTACGTAGGTGAAATTTGGACATGTTTTCCTATGCAACGAACACAGGTTGCATACATATCGTTAATCTGATTTATGACATGTGAAATATAGGTATGAGTTATCGCTGTTTTTACTATAACTGTGGAAATGGCAGCTTTGATATGTAATTGTACAATCAAAGGAGGCTACTTGAAAGGCTTTTTTGTGGAGAAGTTCCTCAGAGGTGAGAAAAAGCCTGTACATCAATGGGGGTGACTCGCCTCATTGCATATGCAGCCAGCTCTCACAGATGGGTACTAACCATTGTGACTTGTCAAACGTAACACCCAACATGAAAGACCCCTGCCCAATAAGCATTTTTGCTAGACTGGATGGCAACGAAGGCATCATGTCATAGTTTTTTATAAATGGGCTGGCCAAGTAGCTACAGGGGAGGGGTGTATTAATGAGGGGCTGGGTAAACCCAGCTTCTCGCATTACCTGGCAACCTGTGATTGGGACAAGCTAATTGTTCACCAATAACTGAACTGCCATTTTAGGAACGGGGTCCTGCATCTATATAATTACTTATACCCCTTATTCCGGTGCTTTTCGTGACCTATAACAACTAAGGAGCTGCTATTCGGCTGAATATCTCCTTGTCCAACCCCAGTAAGTGTAAATATTTCTGTAATGTTATTTGCTTGATGTATTGTCTGTTCTGCTCATAGGAAATAAACTCATTCAATTTACTATATCCTAGTCTTGTTCAATCTGGCCCGGTTATTAGATATATTGTCTATTTTCTCGTGACACGCCGAGCCATCGGGAGACGCGGGGAGTGAACGCTGTGGCTCCCAGGAAGGGGGCCACAGCTCAAAAAGTTGGCGCACCGCTGCTTTAAGGGTTTTCATTGGCACTGCAATTAGGCACTCCTAAACTCCCAATACCATTGACTCATGGTTTATGGGTGGTGGTTTTGGGGACATTAACACACCGTTTCAGAGCCTGTTCCAACGTTTCCTTCTCGTGATGCACGTCCCTGATATGTGAAGACACTCGGAAGAGGAACTCCTCAAAATTCTCCAAGAGCTCCGGGTGCTCCCTGCGCAAACGGTTCCACAAATCCCGGATGTCCCGGTGTCTGGGCAAGAAGAGAATGGCTCAGTTAGGGTAGACGGAGGAAAGAGTTGAAGGTGCAACACCCTTGCAAACCTGTCTCACCTTCCCGTATAACCTAAACACCAGGTTATCTTCTAACCATCACAAGGGTTACGTGCATTTTAACCTGCATGCACAAGGGTAATATTAGCCGGTGTGCAAGGCCAACACGCAGCCAACAAAAACGGAGAGACAGAAGGAGGAATGGAGACAAGAAACAAGAAAGCCCCAATGTGCATCCAATGTAATAAATGATTGCATTCATTTATATATATTCTTCTTATAAATGTGGGATTACTAGTGTCCACTGAATGGGTTAATAGGGAATTAACAGGTTAATGTATAGGAAAGACCCCAGCTAAACGTAACTACTTTCCTGTAGCTTATTCTATGTAGATAATTCTATGTTGCCAAAGTAGCTCATGTCAGGTGTCTGGCCCCTCCTTAATTTCAGAACCTTTCTTGAATAGTCACCTGACATGTATAAGTTCTAATAGGCTGAGGATGTCTGTATCTTTCCCAGTTACAGGGGCAGGATAACGACATCATGCAGTTGTATGAAAAGCTGCCAGGCCCCAAGGCTCCTGGAGGACACCAGAGGAAGGGAGTCTCACTGTCATAAGTGTATGCTGTTAATGGTATGTCTTAATGTGCAACTTTGTGTGAAGAAGTATGGTCACCTTTTATTGTTTTACGGTTAGGGAAGAGGGTCGCTTATCTAGGAATGGCCACCGTCATAGTCAAGATGTTGGAGAATGCTATCTTTCCTTCAAGGAGGACGTGCGTGACGTTTCAAAGTAAAGGATCCCTAAATAATAATAATTAATAATAATAATAGTTTGTACTTGTATAGCGCTGCTATTTACAGAGACATTTTGCAGACACAGTCCCTGCCCTGTAGAGTTTATAATCTATGTTTTTTTGGTGCCTGAAGCAGGGAGATAAAGTGACTTACCCAAGGTCACAAGAAGCCGACACTGGCAATTGAACCAGGTTCCCCTGCTTCAAACTCAGTGCCAGAGTCAGTGCCTTTACTCACTGAGCCGCTCCTTCTCCCTAAATCAGGGTTTCAGGCAAGTGTCACAGCTAGAGTTACTCTAATGCCAACCCTATGCATATGCACACCAGGTTTCCATAGTATAGACTTCTAGGGCAGTGTAAGGAAGACAGGTAGATGGGAACCTCAATAGAAGTAAAATCCTATACAGAGTTTTAGATGGTACCTGGGAGTGGCTCCAGTTCACTGGAGCCAGAGATATCAAGTTTCCCTTAACCATGGACAAGGGAATGTGACAAAGCCACGTGTACCTCCCTGGGGAACTATCTGAGTTCTCAGGGAAGAAGAATGTACGAAGTCTGCGCCCTTCTTACTGTGCATCATGCTTACAATACCAGCCAGCCCGGACGCCAGCACCCTGAGAAAAAGGTATGAGAGTCTAAGCACGAACACCTGCATCAAACCTACTCCACCTCACTTAGTTGTTGCCTTCCTTAGTGGGAGCCGGGCAAGGAGGGGTTACATAAGTAAGGGTCACTTAGCTCAATCTTTAAGCCGAAACACGTTGAGCCTGCCACCACGTCAATGCAGGCCCTTTTAGCTAATAATGACTGTATCATTGTTTTGCTTAATCTTTTCTCTATGTAGTGGAGGAAATTCAAAGGACACAGTATACAATTTGTATTGTAGGAACCTGCTGAATGGGTCTACCTTGACGTGTTGCCAGGGTCACTGAGAGAGGTGGAGGAGATCCAGACCCAACTTCCCTGATTGTTTGCCAGCTGGGCCCTGCTGCACTGATTGGGCCATTCCTCCCATCTGACACAGCTACTAAGGCCCATAGATATGGAGGGCCTGCTCAACCCCCCACACTCAACAATATTTCTCTCCACGCTCAACAATTCAGGGGTTCTAATTAGCACTTTGTCCTTGGCCCCCGTAAAGGCTGTCAGCAGGCCTGATGGAGGCAGACAACATGTTTTGATCCTTGCTTATCATAGGGAAATAAATTAAAGTAATTATTATATTGGATGTACATCGGGGCTTCTTTGTTCTCTGTTGTTTATTTGAGATCCCTTTCCCAGTATGCCAACTCCAGTTGCTACTATTAAGTCTATAGGTATATCCCATTGTGGATTTTAGGGATACTAAGCTCGTGACGATTGTATATTTGGAATTGTGGATTTGTACAAGTATATATTCAAAGAGAGAGAAAGGGGGAGACGGATGAAATATGGATTATGAGAGAGAGAATGATGGGAATAGAGAGAGAAAAGAAACATGCAGAAAATGGGAGAGAGAAGGAGATAAAGAAGGAACCCAGAGAGGAAAGGAAGAGAGGTGACAGAGAGCATGAAGGGAGTGATGTAGAATTAAAAGGAGAGAAATTATGAAGAGAAAGAAGAGAGGTTGAGAGAAAAGAGGAGTATTCGACATAAAAGGACAGAGGGAGCAAAAGTGAGGTGGAAAAGAGTGGAAAAATAGAACGAGTATGAGGCAAGGAATAAGGATAGAAAGGGATTGAAGAGATTGGGAAAATAAAAAGGTGGCCACTGCCAAGCAGAGACACTCACTCCTGGAATACCCGTGCCGCTCCCAGCTGCTCCATAGTCGCACAAAACAGCATCTCCGTATCATCGTCATCCTCAGGCCCGTCTGACCACCCTGACTCGAAGGTCTCCTCCAGCACAGAGTGCTCTCTCTCCTCCTCGGGGGGCAGATTCACCCCCAATAACTTCCCTGAGGGCGGTAGACCCGAGATAAATCAGGACTGTGAAACGAACCAATCAGAAGGCTTCGTTCTGCTCTGCGGGGGCACCGTCTTAAATCTTAGAGCAGGTGCCTTGTGCACAACTCTCTAACATTGGGCAGTCTGGTTGTATGATATTAGCCAATCAGAAGGTTCCATCCAGCCAAGACCCTATTATCTCATCAATAGAAGAACCTCACTCATAGGCCTTTCAGGAAAAGAGCTTTCTGATTGGTTCATGCCGTTGTCATGGATTCACAGGACCTGCCTCACCACTTCGCTTCCGCTTTTCAATGTTCCATTCACCCACTTTTCCTGGGGGGGAAACTCAGACCCAGACATTGTGGGTCACAAATATCCTAATAAAGTCTTATGAACATGTTATGGATTTTGAATCTCTCATTAATATGTTTAAAATGTGTTGGATACATTTTTTTTCAATATAAATCCTTATTCTATTTGATTTAGGG